>NC_090236.1:10662500-10882500 GCF_024489055.1 Chanodichthys erythropterus
TTGTGCACAGGTAAGGCGTTCATTTACAGATTTGGCTCGCCTTCAATTAAAACGATAGTATCTGATCATGGTGTGGTTGGCTTTGTTACTAAACCTAGTCAGCTTCCTATCTGGACAGCGTGTTAGTTCGCACGTGAAGCCCAAGAATGTTACCTAGGTAGGCAGCAAGGACTAGGTAGGCACAAAGACTAAAAGTAAAACAGCTGGTGGCTTGTTGAAACGATTACTCATTTTACACTTCCACCTCATGTTTTCATGTAACATTTGGTTTCCCAACTTGGTTTGTTTTCAGTGCAGGTTTATAAGAAATTTTAGATGTAAAATAATAAACAGTTCACATTTGGCTGCGATTGTTGCCTTTCTACATTGTGTGTTCAGTCCTTTTATAATATAAGTTATATGTGATTATTTGTGGACAAACACAATATTTGTATTATATAAATTTTTTGTTATTATTTTAGTCATGAGCTGCCAAGTGTTTGTTCAAAACTACAGTGCACTTTAACAGAAATTGAACCAAATTAGTTATAATAATAACAAAAATATCAAAGCATCAGGTTCAGTGCCAGTGCTGTCAAATAAAAAAGTGATTTTTAAATAATAATAATTGGTTAAATTGTGTTAAAAGAATAAAGGCAAATAAAAACTTGCTTAATGGTGTCAAAAAGATAAAAAACATAAAAATTCTAGTAATAATAATGTTTAAAAAAAAAGACAAGCCAAATAAAAAGTAATTAATAATAATAATAATAGACTGAGCTGAAGTGACAAACAAACAAATAAAAGTTGTTTAATTATAATGGTATTATTCAGCATCTAATAAAAGCATCATGTCCACTGTTGTTATAAAATAAAACACACAAAAAAACAATATAATAGTAGTTTGGGAACATGATATTTAACTATACACTGTAAAAAACAATTGTTGGTTTAACTTAAAGTAAGTTATCTGGTTGTCTTAATTTTGAGTTCATTGAAATTAAAAATTTGAGTTAATACAATGAAGGCGATTGATTTAATCAACAGAAACTCAAAATATTATGTCATCTGAGCCACATTAATTATCTAAGTTAATTTCACAAAAGAAAAAATATTGTGATGACAATCATGAAAATAATTTTTCACAGTGTATGTCCATTTATGCTGGTCACACAAACACAGTCTGTTTGACCGGCAGACGAAGCATTCTGCTTTGTCCAGTTATTGATGCTGATATATTGATTTTGATCATTGTCTTAGGGAACAGTGAGGAAGTCTTATCCTGAAAGCTGATTTGTAATGCAGTCTCTTATGGGTCCCTATGAGGAGGAAACCCCCTCAAAACAAAAGAGTCTTTGATACACCCTCTAGATCAGCGTGTGTGTGTGTGTCAGCTGCGGGGTGGTGACAGGGTGAAGAAAGGTAAAATCTGGGCACTTTGGCGTGAAAGCGCACCACAGGGGACCTTAGAAATACACTTACTCTGCTGTGTGTGAATGAGGAAAACAGTGCTGTGGGTTTTAAGCAGGGGGCTGCTGATGTAGTTCACTCTTATCATGTGACACCCAGTATCAGTGACAAAGAAGCTATAGATTGAACATGTGCCGATGTATTGGCGGGCATTAGCCATTAAAAGCATGATGAATATCAGCTTATAACATGAACCCTGGTGCTAAAGCTTTTGTGGCCTTTATGTCTGTTGATCCTGGGTGCTTTAGTGAGTAGGTGGGGTCACATTTGCAGGGGGGATGGGTGGCCGGCAGCTATACGTCGGATTTAAAGGGGCAGGCTTTGTTTTTATTTATTTTTTAAAGCATGCAATGAGCATAAACCTCCTTGTCAGTGTAGCCTGTCCAACATAATGTCATAATCTGTTATTTTCCCCCATTTAAATCTGACCCTAGGAGGTCTTTCTTCGCCTGTTGTGTGGATCTTACGCTATGTAAACATCTCACAATCCTTGACCCAGTTCTTTGTGCAAATGTGTGCGGTGATGCACGGCTTTGGTTATATGAAGACTTGCCTTCTGACAGCTGATCCGACATCTGGATTTGATTTGGTGGTTTTCTTAAAGACCACAGAAACTCAATTCACGGGTCTTAAATCATCAACCCCTGAAGCTTGTGGTTTGTGGCTGTGTGTTTTGGTACTTAGGTTTGATGGCTAGTTGAACACACACTGGGGTTTCTGATGAAGGGTTTTGAAGTGTTCAAATGTCTCATTAGGTTTTGATTGACAGGTTAATGTTGCTTGTGATTTATTGAAATCCTTTGCAACTATGAAAATCAATATTTTCTGTTATTCAGTTATTTGTAGACTAATACCTGGATTGATGCAGCCACACTTTTAATGTATTATGCATACCAAAATGTCAAATCCTTTATTTTAAAGATGACAAAAGCAAAATGTGTGTCTTTTGTTGCAAATCATATGCAATGCATGATTTGTTTGCATATACGTTGGTTTTATATGTTGTTTTCTAATGCAGAAGTCAAAAGCTAAACATAGGCTATAAACGAACTACACTACATGACTTCATCATCACTAAGCTTCCGACAACTCTTTCAACATTTTCCCTGAAAGATTGAGTTAGAGTAGTTTGCAAGAGTGTGATTATAAACTCAACTAGGCTGTGAAAGTGACTAGTGAGTTTATCTGTTCGGCTGATGATGTTTAATGTCCCCAGCAACCTCTGTAGTCTCATTTAGACACTTGTTAACAACCACCTTAAACAAGACAAGTAAAAACTTTTTTTAGAAAAATCACAAGAGTGTAATACTGATGTCTTTTACGTTGTGGAATAAAACTTAAAAATATCTTGAGCTTGTGTTCACCAAAGACCTTTTAAAGGTGCCCTAGAATCAAAAATTGAATTTACCTCGGCATAGTTGAATAACAAGAGTTCAGTACATTGAAAAGACATACATTGAGTTTCAAACTCCATTGCTTCCTCCTCCTTATATAAATCTCATTTGTTTAAAAGACCTCCGAAGAGCAGGCCAATCTTTGCATAACTCCGACTGTTACGTAACAGTCAGTATCATTAATATGTACGCCCCCGATATTTGCATATGCCAGCCCATGTTCAAGGCATAAGACAAGCCAGTATTAATGTCTGGATCTGTGCACAGCTGAATCATCAGACTAGGTAAGCAAGCAAGAACAATAGTGAAAAATGGCAGATGGAGCGATAATAACTGACATGATCCATGATAACATGATATTTCTAAATGTTTCGTTAGCATGTTGTTAATGTACTGTTAAATGTGGTTAAAGTTACCATCGTTTCTTACTGTGTTCACAGAGACGAGCCGTCACTATTTTAATGATTAAACACTTGCAGTCTGTATAATTCATAAAAACAACTTCATAAATCTCTCCAAAAGTGTGTAATGTTAGCTTTAGCCACGGAGCACTATCAAACTCGTTCTGAATCAAATGTAAACATCCAAATAAATACTATACTCGCATGATCCGAAGCATGCATGCAGCATGCATGATAAACATTTTGTAAAGATCCATTTGAGGGTTATATTAGCTGTGTGAACTTATGCACTGTTTTCTAGTCGAAAGCTCGAGATTTAAAGGGGCCGCAGCCTGAATCGGTGCATATTTAATGATGCCCCAAAATAGGCAGTTAAAAAAATGAATTAAAAAAATCTATGGGGTATTTTGAGCTGAAACTTCAGACACATTCAGGGGACACCTTAGACTTATATTACATCTTGTGAAAGAACGTTCTAGGGCACCTTTAAGCATTTAACCAAAAACTCATTGACTTCAGGACGATGGCATCAGAAATGCTGAAATGCAACTGATTTTTGGGTTTTGGCCTAGAAAAATTTCACTAGTGAATGCATTAAAGGCACAATATGTAAGATTTTTGGATTAAAATATCCAGAAACCTCTTGAACAGTGTTATATATTTTGTTGACTTGTGTACTTATATTATCCCAAATGTTTCCAAGAGTGTTTAAATTTGGATAAATAAGCAATTTTAACCAGGACACGTACCGTGTCCATGCTTCGCCTATCAATGACATCATACCTGAGTTACCCTCGATTTCCATTTTTATTTTGTAGAAACCATAGAAACACCAAAGACGCTTTAATATATTATGTGTTTTATTAGACAGGTGTGCAACTGTTTGGATACATTCATTGACAGAAAACTAATCAGGTTATATAGCTCAACACAGTTAGTCTTATTGTTTAAATGATTTTTTTTCTTCTTTTTTTTACCATGCCTAACATCTCTTAGCTGCCACCGAGCGAACGCAGAGTCTATATAACAACTTTCAACACTCAAATGTATCTAATATGATAAAACAGCGCTGCGCTATCCCACATACGCTTGACCGGAAGAAGCAGAAACGGTTGTTTGCGGCATCATAAAAGCTCCACTGCTCTCAAGCTGCGTGTCGCACTCGTCTCTCATTAGCAGTCGCTCCAGCGGCCTTGTTCCGCTTTCAGCCACACCCTGCTTCATACTACAGCAATGTTAATAAATCTTTAATACATTATCTCATCCATGAATATGATTTCTGCCCCATTGTATTCTTTCCACCGGCTGTAGACGTGAAGACAATGCCTCATATGATTCCGCGAAATCAAGGCGTCATCAAGCTACGCCTTTGTTTTGAAAAAGCGACCCAAAAAAATTACATATTGTGCCTTTAAAGATTGAGAAATGATTGAATGCTGTAATATCTCTTTGTCTGTCTTTCTCTTTCAGGAGCCAGTCATGCGGAGGTGGCGACCAGAGAGTGCGTCTACTACAATGATAACTGGCGGACAGAGAAAACCAATCAGAGTGGTTTTGAGAGGTGTGAGGGGGAGAAAGACAAGAGGCTGCACTGTTACGCCTCCTGGTTGAACACCACCGGAACCATCCGCCTGGTCAAAAAAGGCTGCTGGCTCGACGACTTCAACTGTTATGACAGGTCACACCAAAACCACCTTCATATTTTTTTCCATTGATATGGTCCTGGAGTTGCTGCCAAACAAATGTTTTCATTACAATCTTATGCGAACATGTTTTAAAACCCAAAGTCACTCTACATATCACAGGCTTCATTGGATGTGTTGGATAGAAGCTATTTAAACATGCACTATTTTTCAAAAGTTTGAGGTCTGTAATTTTTTAAACGTTTTTGAAAGAAGTCACTTGTGCTAACCAAGGCTACATTTATTAGATCAAAAATAGCGTTAAAAATGTAATATTGTGAAATATTATTGTGATTTAACATAACTGTTTTCTATTGTAATATATCTTAAAATGTAATTTATTCCTGTGATCAAAGCTGAATTTTCAGCATCATTACTCCAGTCTTTAGTGTCACATGGTCTTTCAGAAATCATTCTTATATGATGATTTGCTGCTCAAGAAACATTTCTGATTATCCAATTTGTGCTGCTGCTTAATATTTTTGTCGAGATTCTTTGAATAGAAAGCTCAAAAGAACAGTATATAATTGAAATAGAAAACCTTTGTAACATTATAAATGTTTTATTGTCGCTTTTGATCAATTTAATGCATCTTTGTTGATGTAAAGAATTAATTTCTTTAAAAAAAAATCTTACTGATCCCAAACTTTTGAGCGTTAGTGGAAAAATGAACGTAAACCATAGCAAAAAAGTAATGTATATTATATTTGTAAATAAAATAATTTTATTTTGAACTGTTAGGGAAAATAAAAACACTTTAATAGCTTCAAGAAAAATCATGTTTTGCATGGGGCACTTAAAGTGTAGAGTCGACATTTTTTTTTTTGATTTATAATTTAATGTAAATGATGATTTTTGTTTTAGTGTGAAGTATCCCTTTAATTTTATATACTTTTTATATAAATGTTTTTTGTTGCCAAGACCCACCTTTTCTTTAAAGGGATAGTTCACCCAAAAATGAAAATTTGATGTTTATCTGCTTACCCCCAGTGCATCGAAGATGTAGATGAATTTGTTTCTTCAGTAAAACACAAATGATGATTTTTAACTCCAACCGTTGCGGTCTGTTAGTCGTATAATGCATGTCAATGGGAACATGCACAGACAAATCCAAATTAAACCCTGCGACTTGTGATGACACATTGATGTCCTAAGACACGAAACGATCGGTTTGTGCGAGAAACCGAACAATATTTATATAATTTTTTACCTCTAAAACACCACTATGTCCAACTGCCCTGCACATCCGGTTAGTGAGGTCAGAAAAAGCGTTCTGATGACGGAAGTGATGCCTCGCGCTTTGCTTCAATGAGTGCGAGAGATCACTTCCGTTGTCAGAGCGCGTTCAGACCTCACTAACCAGATGCTTTTCCCATTGACATGCATTATACGACTGACACCTACATATTGGCCCTGGGGGTAAGCAGATAAACATCTCTGAACTATTTCTTCAAGTGAACATGTACAGATGTAGGTCACATTAGACACTGTTCAATTAGAAAGTGATCAATAAGGACTGGAAAGGCTGAAATGATGGCATTTTTTGCAGATATGCTTTCTGGCTGTCTTGTAGAAATCAAAATGACTACATTTAGATTTATTATATAATTTAAAAATGCCTTTTGAGCACATACCAGTCTTAAATTCAGAAAAAAAATTAGTGCCATGTTACAACAACTATTTTTCTATTCATCCCGTTAACTGTTTTCTCTGTGTGTGCGCAGACAGGAGTGTGTGGCCACAGAGGAGAGTCCCCAGGTGTTCTTCTGCTGTTGTGAGGGAAACTATTGCAATGAGAAGTTCACACACCTGCCAGAAGCCATCACCCCTGCAGGTAAACCAGCCTTCATATGTCTCCTTACAGCTGTGGGGCTCCTCTGGCCAACAAATATATGTGCATGGTACTTTTATTGACATTTGGCATGCAAATAGTCCTGATTATTGTCAGTGTTTTGTGTAGAAAACAACCTGTCGAATAAAGCAATATGTCATATGTTTTCACCATGTTTAAAGGGTTAGTTCACCCAAAACTGAAAATTCTGTGATTAATTACTTACGCTCATGTCGTTCCAAACCCATAAGACTTTTATGCATTTTCGGAACACAAATAAAGATATTTTTTATGAAATCTGAGAAATTTTGATTCTGAAAGTCTATTCACCCAAAACTCCGACACTTCAAAACATTCATAAAGAGACTGTAAAATAAATCCACGAATTCAGCAGCTTAATCCAAGTCTTCTGAAGAGGCCTTGATCACTTTATATGATGAACAGATTGAACTGAGGCTTTTATTCACATGTAAACATTGATCAGCGAACATAAACGGAGGCTCAACCGTGCTTGCTTGAATCATGAGAACAAACCTCATTTGTTCTAACTTCAATGATCAAATGCATTAATATAATGTTGACGTGCGGCCATAGCTGTGGAATTTTATAATGGCTTCAAACATCTCATCAAAGATCCATTTTATAATTTGCATTTTATTTTACACCTGATATATTCCTCGTCTGTTATTGCTGTTGAGCTGACGTCATGTTGTGTGTTTTCTTACAGTAAAAATCCAGCCTCCAGAACCAGGCCCGTCTCTCATGGGCGTGCTGGTTTATTCCCTTCTTCCTCTGGCCATTCTCTCCCTGGCTCTGGTGCTCGCTTGCTGGACGTACCACCAACGAAAACCACCCTACAGACACGTCGACATCGGCCAGGTCTGACAATTATGTGTCTCTTAAATAAAAATGTTCTCAAGATGTTTGTAGCTCCATACACTATCATGCAAATTTTTTTTTTTTTAAAGAAATGAATACTTTTATTCAGCAATGAAGCATTAAATTAAACAAAAATTACAGTAAAGACATTTATAATGTCACAAAATATTTCAAAATAATTCAGAGACTCTTGAAAGAATTTTTTTCACAAAAATATGAAGTAGCACAACTGTTTTTAACACTGATATTAATCAGAAATGTTTCTTGAGCAGCAAATCATCATATTAGGATGATTTCTGAAGGATCATGTGACACTGAAGACTGGAGTAATGATGCTGAAAATTCAGCTTTGATCTCAGGAATAAATTACATTTTAAAATATTTTAATGGTTATTAAGTTTTTTTTTATAATGCTGTTCTGTATTTTTGATCAAATAAGCATAGTGAGCCTTCTTTTAAAATGTATGTCATGCTAAATTTATTTAGGTTGATTACCTTATACAGCTCTGCTCATCTGCACTTATGTGCTTTCAAATTTTGCTTTTCTTGATTAGGATGCTGGTCTTCCTCCACCGTCTCCTCTGGTTGGACTGAAGCCCCTGCAGTTGCTTGAGTTGAAGGCCAGGGGGCGCTTTGGCTGTGTGTGGAAGGCCCAGTTACTGAGCGAGTATGTGGCAGTGAAAATATTTCCAATCCAGGTACATATTCCACCTTGAAAAGAGGATTGCTTGTTTTATGTATTCTGAAATGAATTTTAACGTGTGTATAGTGCTTGATTCTGAAACAATGTGTATATTAACAGGACAAGCAGTCATGGCAGAACGAAAGAGACATTTACCTCACTGAGGGTTTTAAACATGAGAATATTCTACACTACATCTCAGCAGAAAAACGAGGCACCAACCTTCAGATGGAGTTGTGGCTGGTCACAGAATTCCACGAAAGGGTCAGTGTGTTTTATTTTTCTGTAAATGTCCATATATGTATAACACAACCTCACTTTGGGTCGAAATGGACCAAATAATGTTTTAAAATGCACCAACTAAAAAATGTTGTATCTAAAGATATGCATAGAAGCAATCATAATGTCATCAAAATCTTTATTTAAAACCAAATCGTATGCATTGCAGGGCTCGCTAACAGATTACCTGAAGGGGAACCCTGTGAGCTGGCCTCAGTTGTGCCATATTTCCGCAAGTATGTCCCGTGGCCTGGCGTACCTTCATGAAGACCTTCCTTATCGTGCAGAGGGACCGAAACCAGCAATTGCACACAGGTACACAAACCTCATCTTGAAGCATTTGATGTGTACTTTTAAAAGATAGTTTTACATACTATGCTCTTTCTTTGTAGTGATAAGCAAATGAAAGTCAAAGGTGTACTGCTGTCAGTGTAGGCATTGGGTGATTTGAGATTTGTGTTTTGCAGAGATTTCAAGAGTAAGAATGTCCTTCTCAAGATGGATTTAAGTGCAGTGATTGCGGATTTTGGGTTGGCGGTCCGCTTTGAGCCTGGGAAACCGCCTGGAGATACACACGGCCAGGTGAGAACAAACGGATGAGGCCAAGCCTTTGACTACATTTCACTCCATATATCTCTTTATAAAGAGATGAAGCACTACCATTTTAAAGTTTGGGCTCTGTAAGATTTTTTTAAAAAATGTTTCTGAAAGAAGTCCCATACCAAGGCTGCATTTCTTTGTATAAAAATACAATAAAAACAGTAATATTGGGAAATGTTATTACAATTTAAAATAACTGAATGTTTTAAAATGTAGTTTATTCCTGTGATCAAAGCTGAATTTTCAGCATCATTACTCCAGTCTTCAGTGTCACATGATCCTTCAGAAATCATTATAATATGATTTGCTGCTCAAGAAACATTTCTTGTTATTATCAATGTTTAAAATAGTTGTGCTGCTTCATATTTTTGTGGAAACTTATGCATTTTTTTCAGCATTCTTTTAATGAATAGAAAGTTCAAATGAGCAGCATTAATTTGAAATTTGAAATTTAAATTTGAACTTTATAAATGTCTTAACTGTGACTTCTGATAAATTTAATGCATCCTTGCCGAATAAAAATATTTCTTTAAAAGAAGAAAAACATTTTTGAATGGAAAAGTATTTATATTTCACTTGTTGGTATTCAGGTGCATCAATTTAGAATGAATAAATAAAAACAAACAATAATCTGCACGCTTAGTTGAAAACTATAAATACAAATTCAAACACTAGTCTAGTCCATGTTATAAATTTGCTGCTCTTATGAGAAAGTGCTTATGATGTTTCCTATTTATTATTTGTTAGTGTCTTTGAATAAAAGCATCTGCTAAATTGATAAATGTAAGAAACATGAGGCTTTCAGCCCAAGATCAAATCAATTTTACAGAAATTAAAATGAAAACGCAAAAAATGCAAATGTGTCAGTCCCTTCATTGCACATCTTCATTACTTCAAATAAATTATATATAAAATGTATCATTTAAATAAATATAATAATAAATAATTTAAAAAAATGTGACATTTTTCATTTAGCCATTTTTAAGTTAAAATAAGTACACATTTGAATCACATAGGATAGTAATATGTGAATTTTTGTGTTAAATAAAATGCCAGGTTGTCCCCAAACTCCACTGGGATGACAATGAAAGTGCGTCTAACATGTTTGTGTTTCTGTATCCGTCACAGGTGGGAACTCGACGTTACATGGCTCCAGAGGTGCTGGAGGGAGCCATTAATTTCCAAAGGGACGCCTTCCTAAGGATCGACATGTACGCTCTAGGACTGGTGCTCTGGGAGCTGGTGTCTCGCTGCACCGCCTCTGATGGTGAGTCCACACAAACATGATGATCTCTGGGTCTGTGTGTGCACCAAAGTTTTCAGTGTTGGGAGTAATCGCATGAGTTGCTTCTTGAATTTACACAACAATTCTTGAACCCTCAGAACTGTTATTATATTTATTTATAGGGTCGGGTATTGACATTTCACAAATCTATTCAAATTTCAGTTTGATTCAGTATCAATTTATTATTTTTCTAGCTAACTATCGAGCTATGGTCATTGAATGGTAAATATAACATTACTTGACATGTCGTTTACAAGCTGTTTTATTGACGTCTTCCTGTGGTTCCATCAACTGACTTTATTGACGGTGAAAAATTGAAAACATCTGCCTGTATATTGTGTGTGCTACAGCTAATGCTGTTGCTGTCTCACTCAGGTCCTGTAGGCGAGTACCAGCTGCCCTTCGAGGAGGAGGTGGGCCAGCACCCTTCACTGGAGGACCTTCAAGATGCGGTGGTCCACAAGAAGATGCGGCCCGTTTTTAAAGACTGTTGGATTAAACATCCGGTGAGAACCTACCTCTGAGTAGGAGTTATGTAGTATTATTATGTTATATGCATGTTGATGTATATTCACAACATTTTGGTCACATTGTGCAGCCCAACAAACAGCCACAGTAATCAAAACCACAGGATTTTTTATTTTTTTTTAATTGCAATTACAATTTGTATCAATCCCCTAAATCACTCATATGTGCAATGCATGTCCAAAACCGATTTGTAACATCTTTCAATTTTGATTTTGGGCCTAAAAATCCAATCAAATCAAAAACAAATCCTCTAAATAATCTGTGGCTTTATTTCGACCTCTTTCTCAGGGTTTGGGCCAGTTATGCGAGACCATCGAGGAGTGCTGGGACCACGACGCTGAGGCGCGACTGTCGGCGGGCTGCGTGGAGGAACGCATCTCCACCATCTCCAAGGCAAACAACACCATCAACACGTCTACCTCAGAGTGCCTGATCTCCATGGTGACATCTGACAGCGATACGGACCTTCCACCCAAAGAGTCCAGCACTTGAACGCCGACCTTCAAACATCAGGGACTGCGTTCGTCGCTGCGGAGCGGACACCTCTCCAGTAATGTGAACTTTGCTGCTAATTTGATCTCTTGATCGTCATGTATTTAATTGTTTCTTTCTTCTCGCATCGTTGGATCGGTTTCACCAGCACATTCATCTACTGTATTCTTCCGAGAGGAAGGCAGACACAAAAAACCTCAAATGTGAGAAGACTGAACTCTCAGAGGGCATTCAGGGGATTGTTTCAGACTGCTGGGATATGAGCACACGTTACCTCATCAGTTTTAATGCCATTTTTATGTTGTTTTTTTGCCTTCACTCCATGAATACCTCCATCCGAACGCTCTACCCTGGTTTTATCGAGACTACGTGACGATCTGAAGACTGTTACACAAAAGCAACCTTCCCAAGAGCACACAAGGTCCTCTTTGTTCTCAGTGAATTTTAGCATAGTTTTATTGCTGTTTAACTGTACCCTTTCTTCCCTGAAATGTCTCGTGGGATGTTGTTTTTCTTATTTCCGTTGGTGACGGCAGTCGTCCGGGACACTGGAAGCTGAAGGCAGCAGGACTGTTATGATTTGAGTTGCCTTTCGGAGCGTCGGGATTGATTTTAATGTAGCATCCGCTTGTCGTTGAAGCATTGTATTGAAGTATCTGATATCAGAAGTGCCATCAGTAGAGCATCCCGAGCAGCGTGTTTTAGCGTTTGTTGTTTCCGCGTGACAAGAGCTGCAGTTGCGGCCGCACAAAGACCAGTGCTGCGTTACAGGTTTGATTTCAATCACAGCGAAATGTATGGGTGCATCAGGAAAGTGTGTGATGTTTATCCACTACACTACTCTCAGGTAAACTCTGTGCACGTGATTGTGTGACCGATCACTTTTACAGCAATAGTTCTCAGCAGTATGGTGAATCTCACCAAGAAAAACCTGGGTCATAAATCATCTAAAAATCAAAAGGAAAAAAAAGTCTAATTTTGCACTTATGAACATTTTGTGCTCAAAGAAAGTAAAGCTTATTTTAGGGTCAAGAGTTTTTGCATTGTGGCATTATTTTCATAAACGTTAAGCACATTTTAAGGAATTTGGTACACAACAAAAACTACCTTAAAATATATTTAATTTGTAAAATATATTTACAGATGTGCATTACAATTTTTTTTTTCTTGCATTACAGTAATTTGTATTATTATTATTATTATTATTATTATTATTATTATTATGGCCGGAATTGTACGGAAGAGGATTAAGGCCAAGCAATAATAAAAAAATAAAACCATCTTGAGATTAAAGTTGTTACATTTTGAGAAAAAACTCGTTACATGTTGAGAATAAACTCATTAAATTAATGAATTTATTCTCTTAAATTAACGAGTTTGTTCTTGTAATTTAACAACTTTTTTTCTCGTAATTTAACAACTTTTTTTCTCGTAATTTAACGAGTTTATTCTCAACATTTTATCTCAACGTTTTTCTCAATTTAACGACATTTTTCTCATAATTTAATTAATTTGTTCTCGCAATTTAACAGCTTTTTTCTCGTAATTTAATGACTTTATTCTCGAGATGGTTTTATTTTTTTATTATTGCTTGGCCCTAATTCTCTTCCGTTTTATTGTCAGGTCACTATATAAAAAAAAAAAACTCATAATGGTCCTAAAATAGGATTCATTTTCTTTATGGAACATTTAATTTAGCAGAAAAAAGCAAAATTTGGGCTCTTGCAGGATACATTTTATAACGGTGAATTGAAGCAACAATTTTCTCCCCTAAATGATCATTACTGTAATGCGAAAAAATAATGTCCCACAGTATAAAAATAATTTCAAATGATTTTTGTTCTGTTGATGTTACGCACAACAAAAAATACCTTTTAAATGTATTTACAATCATGTTTTACAATTTAAATATTAAAAGTAATGAGAATAAGTTATTTGCATTGCTGTAACGAGGAAAAAAATGTGCCAAACTATTATGAAAATAATATCACAATGCAAAAAACATAATGGTCCTAAAATAAGCTTCATTCTCTTCATGGAACATTTAATTTAGCAGAAAATAAAGCTATTTTTGGGGCCATTTCAGCATTAATTTTATAAAAATTAAGCAACAATTTTCAACCCCAGATTATCATTGCCGTGATGCAAAAAATTAAAAGGTTTTTTTCTTCTTTCTTTTTTTTTCATTACTGTAATGAGGAAAAAATATGCTAAAATGTCCTTAAAATAATGTCACAATATTAAAAAATCAGAATGGTCCTAAAATATGCTTCGTTTTCTTTATGGAACATTTAATATTGCAGAAAATAAAGCTATTCTAGCATGAATTAAATAAATAAAATAGTTTAAAATAGAAAAAAAAGCTTTTTTTTTTTTTTTGGCCATTTCAGCATTAATTTTATAACAATTAAGCAACAATTTTCTCCCCCAAATTATCATAATGTGAAAAATCAAACCACCGTTTTTTTTTGTTTTGTTTTGTTTTTTTCCCCTGCATTACTGTAATAAGGAAAAAATGTGCTAAAAATGCAACATTTAGTTAATTTTTTTCTTTTGATGTTTGGAGTGAAACATGACCCGGACATTTCTTGATTCGCGATCATCTCAGCAGTGGTGATCTTCACAGAGCTCGCCTGTTTCACGCAATAACTTGATCAGTGAAGAAGACTGAATGTCCGTAGTGCTGTAATCTACTCTGTCAAACTGTTCAATCCTCTCATGGACTCCCAGTGTTGTTCAGAAACAGGCAGCTTTTATCAAACTCATTCAGCGTAACACTAAAACCATCACTGAATATCGACCTTCATACGCTCAGTGATTAGATATACCTCAGATATTGTGAGTTATATATATATATATAAATAAAAAAGTATTTTATTCTGTTTTGTGGTAGCAATATAATTTAATATACAGCTGCTTTTCTGTGATTTTTAAGGAGATTGTTTTGTTTTTAATCCGTTATTTTTTTAACAGAAGGTGCTCTGACTTTGATTGCCAGGTGCTCGGTGCATTTCACAAAGTTTTTTTTGCTTTGAGTCAAGCATCCGCAGGTTAAATGGCTTCTGTGGTTCAGAATAACTGTTCTCTGAGGACACGCAAACCTTTCACAGTTGTGTTTTTCTTTTGATTTTCATTTGTTTGTTTTGTGTGGTACATGTATTTTCTTCCTTCCTCTCCACCTTAATCGTATTAAGTTGGATTTGTCTATTATCAAATCAGGGATTTGAAATATAATTAAAGTATTGCAGTGCAAGTTGTGCAAATTTAGTTTAAGCCAAACTTTGTATCCTATCAGGTGTTGATGATGTGTGATGTATATAACGTTATTAGATCTGCTAACTGATGTAGTTGAAGCACCTTTTACTCTTATTATATTTCTCTGCATTTCACACAAACCCTGAAGAAGTGTTCATACATTAGGACTACCTGAGTATAGATTTCCCACAATCCTTTGCTGGCCTGATATGGGCTGGTTCTCATTAAGGAGATGATGGAGGTCTGTTGATGTGTTTTTTTATTTTTACTGCTGCTAATGTAGTAAATGTGTTGTGTTGCCCCTGTTTGGGTCATTTCAGATTCTGCTGCCATGTTCAGTATTTTGTTGAATTAAACATTTGTTTCTCACTTAAACGTCCTTTGTGTCTTTTTACTTTAGGACATAGAGACTTTTATTGTACTTGTCTCTTTCATTATTTATTGTCTCTTTATCAGCCCTTAAAACAGAAGATGTGACTTGGTTCATTTGATCACATTCATTTATGAGGAGTATATTGTTTTAGACAAACACTAACACATTTTAACCTATAGTTTTTGTGCAATTATCAGTTATACAAATACAATTTTTCAAAATCCACTTGGCTTAAAGGAGATCTGTTATGCCCCTTTTCACAAGATGTAATCTAAGTCTCAGAAGTTTCAGCTCAAAATCCCCCACAGATCATTTATTATAGCTTGTCAAATTTGCCTCTATTTGGGTGTGAGCAAAAAAAACGTTTTTCTGTGTCCCTTTAAATGCAAATGAGCTGCTGTTCCCGGCCTCCTTTCCAGAAGAGGGCGGAGCTTTAACAGCTTGTGTTTCGGTTGCTCAACAACAACAAAGCTGGAGAATCTCACGCAGCCAAAATGAGGATTGTCAGTAACGGTGTTCAGCCTTACATTGTTCAAACCGGAGTCGACACTGACAGAGACTCAGGAAGAAGTTACAACTTTTACAATGAAACTGGACGTTTCTGAATGGTTAGTGGATAAATTAATGTAGTTGCTGTGAAGTTAATTCAACTCGTCCACTAGCATTTGCCGTCATGTTAATCTTTTGTGCAAAT
This sequence comes from Chanodichthys erythropterus, assembly GCF_024489055.1. Lineage (NCBI taxonomy): Eukaryota > Metazoa > Chordata > Actinopteri > Cypriniformes > Xenocyprididae > Chanodichthys > Chanodichthys erythropterus. The sequence goes on from NC_090236.1 coordinate 10,678,325, forward strand.
CCAGTGTTGAATTGACCCTCGTTTGTGAAGCAGTCCGGCGTAAAATGACGACATGACAACAACACTCTACTACAACAATTCTTCCTCTTCTCTAAAGCAGCCCAACATGGCCTCACCCACTTTGTTGTGTGTTCTCGGGGGCAGGGTTTATGTAAATTTTAGGGTGAGTGATGTCACCAACCCGGGAAGAAGCTTCTTGTAGTCCCTACCAGCTGTTTGTTGTAGTCCTTAATTTAGAGTAGTAGTGCATCCTTAAATGTATTTAAACACACACACTATACACCATCGCATTGTCCATGGATAACTTTTGATTCACTATAATGAATATATCATAGTGAATGATGAATAATGAATTTATGAATTCACTACGTTCATGTTGTTTACATTATATGCACTTAGGCGCCTATTTCCAACAAAACAGACATTTGAAGCAGTTTTACTCACCACCTGCGATTCCGACTCATGATCGGGATCATTATCGCTGTGACCGCTCCATCTTTCACTTTCGAAATATTTGTAAATCCAACGTGGAACTGGGCCTTGTTTATAAAACCAGATTCGCCAATCCTGAGGGCTCGAGCAGCCACGGAAAAACACAGGATATTCTCCATTCATTTTAACCAATAAAAATGTGATTGCAACTATTAGTTTCTATGGTTATTTTAATAACAAATATCGATAATGAAATGCGTGAGCACAAATCTCTCTGCTCCACTTCTTTGGAAAGCAAAGTTATCTTTCCCTCACAACCAAAAACACACTTCTTTGGTGACATTGTTGATTTCGTAGTCTAAAAATAAAGTGATAAATCTTTCTCGAGCAAGACCTGTGATAAATCTTTCTCGAGCAAGACCTGTGTACGCTGCCGACGACTTCTGTAACCTGAACGCATGGTGATGGACGTGCTCTTGCTCCAAAAGTATCCTTAGCCAACTAACATCACAAGTTCTGTTGACATAGTTCAACGATTTGGTGTTTCCCGAAACCATCGTTCAAAAGAACATTCGCAAACTGCATAATAAACTTGTGTGGTTGAAACGACAGCTCTTGAGCTGTATTTAGAAGCATATTTTCTTGTTTTTATGACATGTGAACTTAATAAATCCTTATCTTAAGCAAAATAAGCAAGCTGACATTAAGTACAATGTATATCTTTTAAAGGTACAATATGTAAAATTTTTGCAGTAAAATATCCAAAAACCACTAGGCTAGTGTTATATATTTTGTCCAGCTGATTACTAACAATATCTCTAACGTTTTCAACTACTTGTAAATCATGAGAAAATTCCCATTCTAAACAGTGACACGGGGCAGTGCAGTCGCCTGTCAATGAAGTCAGTTACCTTTGTTACCGCCTTTACTGATGTAGAAACCACATGACAACAGTGCCGTGGACAAATGCGGAAGTAGTGTCTAGCGTCCAGCAAACCACTAGCTTGCTTCAAGCAGTTCCTTATTTACTTCTTGCACGTTTTATGGTGGATTGTGTTACTTATTTATGGAACATAATTACTGTTTACCATCTGCCGCTGGTTCTGTCGACAAGGACAGCTCCCGTAAACTCATGACCGGAAAAGCGGAAGTGGCGCCAGCGACTGTGTCATAATAAAAGTCCCGCTGCTCGTGAGGCGTGTGTTGATCAATCGCTCCAGCTCCTCGTTCAGCTCCCACAACACTCGCTCCTGCTCTGCTTCTTACTACAGTAACGTTAATAATCGCATCCACGAACATGACTTCTTCCAGACTCCAATCACTATTCTTTTGCATCATCCGTCGAGATGGAGACCACATGTCCCAAGTTTCCGCTCTAAAACTTGGCGTCATCAAACTACGCCTTTGTTTTGAATAGGCTTCTAGCGACCTCTAGCGGAAAAAAATATCACAAATTGTACCTTTAATATCAAATGTCATTTAGTTTGTCAAGAGATTTAAAGCACCATTTCTGAAGAGTGCGCATGTGCACATGTGCTCTAGTACATAAGAACAAGCATTTGATTTAATCTGGAAATAAAGCAAAATAACTGAGGAAAATGAGAATTAGTCCTCAAATGCCATGTCCGTAATTTATAGCAGAAAATCAAGCTTTAATTCAATCTCAAACGCATTCATTTAAAGAAGTTATTCACCACTTGCGTGGTGTCATTCACCAACTTGGCTGAACGACAGGTTTGCGACAGTATGGTTTCGGAAAACAGTCGTGACTAGCTAGTTGATTTGTTCAACGATGCATCGTAGCTACTATCGTAGTGAAGCAGCGAGTTACATCGTTGTTCGGGAAACGCACCCCTGTTCAATTCCGGGAGAAGTGCCTGTATAAGGAATTCCGACCTTTATGACGTTTCAAAGGCTCATACTCGAAAAAAGATTGCAAAGTTTTTGAGGATTTGGAAGAGTATTTTTGGCACAGAAATACTCCGTCATACGTCCAACTCGTGTTTTGAAACTTTGGCCATGTTTAGCATGAGAATCCAACTCTTTAACAGTGTAAATAAGTCATGAAATAGCTCCCCTTCTGTAAAAGAAAATATCTCCCTTTTCATTGAACTTAGAGCGTTGTAACTTTGCAGATGTTGTTTATGCTCAAACAGCAAAAATACACACTAACTAAAGTTACTAAAAAAAGTGAAATCATAATCAAGAACTATAAAAATATGAGTTAATGACGCTTCTGTAGCAAAGCTGAAGTTTAATTCCTCTCACGGTATTCGGTTGTTATGACTATATACAGCAGCAGAGGGCAGTATGTGTTCGCATGATCTCTCAGCACATGAGCTCATCCTCAGGACGGGAAGCGACAGATGTTGACTGCAAGGTTAGGAAACATGACATATGGACAGACAGTCCCAAATATTTAATACCAGCAGATATCTCGCCAGACTCTGTAAGGATCTACCACCAGGAATGACAAATGACTGAAATCCTCAGAGTCAGAGATCACCAGAGAGAGTCACAAGACAGCCTGCTTAAAATAGGTCTACGTTAACGGTTCTATTAACTCCTTTAGCGTGAGTGTTTTAGTTTATCAACCAAAAATGACTTTGTGGAAAAAATATTCTTTCCTAGAAAACCTTTTAATGCATGTTTGTTTGCTTTTAGGGTTTCTGCAGGTCTTAAAAAGTCTTAATTTACCCTTCCACAAATTAAATTTAGTTCACCCAAAAATGAAAATTCTGTTATTAATGGTAGCCTACATTTTTGTTTCTCCATAAAATTGAGGTGAAAACCTCTGGAGTCACATGGATTACTTTAATGATGTCTTTACTACCTTTCTGGGCCTTGAAAGTGGTAGTTGTGTAGCTGTCAATAGAGGGACAGAAATCTCTCGATCTTCATTTGTGTTCTGAAGATGAACGAAGGTCTTACGGATTTGGAACTACATGAGGGAGAGTGATTAATGACAGAACTTTCATTTGGGTGAAAAATCCCTGTAAAAAGGTGTTAATTCGGAGCAGAAAGTCTCAAATGCATAAAGTCATAGCAAAAAAAAAAAAAAAAAAATCTTCCTCAGTGTTTTAGTCATGTTTTCTAATGCATCTATGAACATCCCTAAATCATAATGCATTTACTTGATATGCAAAACAAAGATATGAAGTCTTGTTTTCTCATAAATTGAACCAAATTAAGTGAGTTTACACTTAAAACAAAAACAAATATCTGCCATTGGTGTATGGAAACTTTAGCCTTTGAATTAAGTTGATTTTTCCAATAGTATTGTTCTTGTTTTATTAATAAACTCACTTCATTTGGATCAATTCCACAGAAAATAAGAATTCTTATATAATTTAGCTTCTCAAGTAAATGTATCTTTTACATTTGCACTGGAAAAACAAGACAAAAATACTGAGAACATCAAAAACACCACTTTTTTTGCAGTGTGATCAGAAGGTACAGTAAAAGTTATGTCCATATTCTAGTGGTTGGGAGCAGAGGTAATCAAGACTTAAATATATATATGGCACTGTATTGTAAAACTTTTAAGTATTGCTAAGTATTACTAATGCTTAAATCTACCTTTATAAAACTTGCAGAAACCCTGTATATGCTAGTGTACTCCTAAAAGTTTTAGCAGATTAAAGGGTTAGTTCACCCAAAAATGAAAATTCTGTCTCACACCCGTAAGACCTTCGTTCATCTTCGGAACACAAATTAAGATATTTTTGATTAATTTCAATGGCTCAGTGAGGCCTGCATAGACTGCAATGGTACTTCCTCACTCAAGATCCATAAAGGTACTAAAAACATATTTTAAACAGTTCATGTGAGTTCAGTGGTTCAATATTAATATTATAACGCGACAAGAATATTTTTTGTGCGCCAAAAAAACCCCAAAACGACTTTTTAGTGATCTAGTGATGGCTGATTTCAAACACTTCTTTAGAGCATTATGAATCTTTTGAGTCAAATCAGTGATTCAGATCGCGTATCAAACTGCTGAAATCACGTGACTTTGGCGCTCCGAACCACTGATTCGATTCGTAAAGCTCCAAAGCTTCAAGAAGCATTGTTATGAAATCGGCCATCTCTAGATATTTTTAAAAAGTCGTTATTTTGTTTTTTTGGTGCACAAAAAATATTCTCATCGCTTTATAATATTAAGGTAGAACACATGAACTGATTTAAATATGTTTTTAGTACCTTTATGGGGGGGATGAGTGAGGAAGTACCATTGCTGTCTATGCAGGCCTCACCGAGCCATCGGATTTAATCAAAAATATCTTAATTTGTGTTCCGAAGATGAACGAACGTCTTACGGCTGTAGAATGACATGAGGGCGAGTAATTAATGACATTATCATTTTTTGGGTGAACTAACCCTTTAAGAGGCCATTTACACAACACGGTTTTTAGCTAAAAACTGAAAACTTTTTAGCTGTTCATTTACATGACAACTGCGTTTTGGGGAATTGAAAACACAAACTTTTGAAAACGGTTTTCAAATCCAAGTTTTTGAAAACAATAGTGTTATTGTTTCTGTAAACTACAAAAATGTGAATTTGTGAAAACGGTGACATCATGAGCATGCAAATTACATGTTCAGTCTATAGGTTTCTTGACAAAGTGACATCGCCAACTACTGGCCTGGCAGCATAATATTACTATTTTTAATTGTGGGAATCATTTTGACAGTGTTGTCATCTGTATGCGAAAAATGCAAAGGAAAAACGTCATTGTCGTATAAACTTGCCCTTACTATAATGGTGTCTCCTTGAGGATAACAAAAAATCTGATTACTCATCCTGCTCTTACTCATTTTGATCAATCTGATTAATTAATTTGATCAATATATGCCCCACCTCAACTTATTGTTTGAATAGGAAACACATCAAAGCTAGAAAAACAGCTGCACTCGTCAGGCTATTTCATGGGATCTTTAAAAGTAGTCTGCATGTCACGTGCACTACGTTCCAAGACTTCTGAAGTCATAGAATGGCTTTGTGTTAGAAACAGTCCAAAAGTGAAGTCTTTGTTCAAGCAAACTCTCTCTGTTGTCTGTCTCATATTCAGACTGGCTTGACGTCTTTGATTACGACATTTGAGAACCAATGACGCATTGGACAGAAGCTCAGAAAAAAAATGAAGCATCCCTCAGAAGAACAACAACCGGTAAGAGACACGAACAACAGCAGAATGAGAAAGAACTTAAAATAGAACAAGACAGGTTAGACTGATAGATGAGTTGCATTGAAATGATATGCTTATTAAGTTGTATAAAAATAATATGCAAATGAATGTTATAATATTGTTGCAGTGTGGAATCATTTCAACAGTTTTTAATGTTCATGCTTCATGTCAAGGTCATGATCACATTTATTGTGTGATCATGACAGGCTGACTCTATTCAAGATTAAATAATGTCAAATGAAATGCATTAAAAAGAACAATGACAAAAAAAAAAAAAAAGCCTATTTCAGGAAAAGTCTCTTTTTCAGTTCTGTGGAAATAAGCAGAGCTTCCCTCCGGGTCAGGATTTCTAAGCCTTCGCTGCACCAACAGATGGACGGCGTTAATTGCATTTTTTTTTTTTTTTTTTATGGTGGATTATAATGATCATATTATGATTGTTTTTGTTTCTCAGAAGATGGTGCTATACACATTTGCTTTTGTATTTCAAGTTTTGTGTTTAGTTCTGTGGCGAACTGAAAAGAAAACAGGAAAAAAATGCATACAAATTACTTTTCCAAAATGGGCGGAAATGATCAATCAGGAAGTAAAGAGGAAATGGTATAAAAGGAAGGGGAAACGGAAGGAAGACAGGTAAAAAGAAAAAAAAAAAAAAAGAGAGAAAGAAACGTGTTGGTTATTGAAGTGGGACACATGCTACCTGAACCGAAGGCCTGCCATTGTTGTTGCTGGATTTTCTGTGCGCTGACCGGGTGCAATCCTAAAGTGACGTCAGGAACTGAGCTCTGCACTGTTTGCCTTCCTGGTGCAACATACCTCCAGCTACCTCCCAGTTTGACTCGCCTACTACAGGTATTCGCATGGGTTGACTCCGACATCTTCTAACCTCACGGGAAATCGCCTAACCTGTTCCTTGGCAACCGGACGCGATCGCAGAGTGACGGCGGAATTGATCTCCGGAATGGTTCATCTGCATGGTGCATCGTAACCCAAGTTTGTCTCGCCTGCCCAGGTATTCGCATTGAAATCCCCAAACTACTTCCAGGGCTCTCCGTCCAGTAGTGTGGCCGTTACGCAGCCAGCAACCATAGCAACACACACACACACACACGCACGCAAACACGCTCGCTTCCTCACTACAAAGACACTGAACGAGATGATCGCTGGTCTGTTTTTGTTTTTGTTTTTTTTGTTTTATATTGTGGTTGTTTGAAATTTAGTAATTTTCTGTGAAAACTGGTTAAAAGGAAAGAACAATCGATTGTGAATTATGCAATGTGAATCACAGAATGTTTTTTGGTATTTTGGTTGTTACTGACAAAAGAAATATACAAATTCTGTTGAAAAATGAATTGAGTAACTGTCTTGTTTTTTTCTTTTCCCCCCCCTTTAAATAACATTTATCTTGATCTGAAAGCCTTCATTCAGTGACTGTCATTTAAGCCATTTTGAATGGCGTGTTTTTTTTTTTTTTTTTGTATCGGTGGTTTATGAGCTGTACCGGGAAACTAAAATTATTATTATTTTTTTTCTTGACAAGTTTTGACTTGTCTGGCGCCCGAACAATTGAAACTTTAATGCTTTAAGTTAAATCGGGGCGGTCACCGTTACAGAAGTGGCGCCCGAACAGGGACTTGAACTCTTTGAAAAAAAAATTGTGTGAACTGAACCCAAACTTTGGGTAAATACCAAAGACTTTGAACTTGATTTTTGAATTTTGAATTTGTGATCTCTGAATATTTGCTGCTAGGGAACTCTGAGAACTCTTTTGCATTATCTGGTTGGACATTGAACATTATTTTTGTGTGTGTGATTTAATTGAATTGGATATTGAGTATTTTTTTGCTTTATGAACTTTGGTGAACTGTTGTTTTGGAAAACTGTGTCAAGCCATTCAAGTCAAGGGACTGGTGTGACTACCAATATAACAAGTATCACTTTAAGAACTGTTGGGTCAATTTTGTGTTAAAAAAAAAATTGTAAACCTCTGTGAATTGGTAAATTCTGTATATATTTTTTTGGATTATGAAAGCGTAATCCCTCTGTAGTTTATTTTGGTGCCCCATTTCCCCCAAAGAATTTACATAGGCCCATCAGTATTTCCTTTTAATTTTTATTTTTTTTAAAATTTTACAAATTTGACATTGCCATTTTACACACACGTCAACCATGGCCCATACCCCCCCATCACCATCCACTTTTGTGGCAATTGATCCTCCAGATATTGCAACACCCAATTGGGCCCCGGTGCAACAAACTCCACAACAACCACGACAACCACTTCATGTTCCCACCTTCTACTCCACACCCACCCACTTTCCTAGTCCTCCTCCAAGAGCCCAGGTGTGCTTTGCTATTCCACCATCAGGGGAAAATGCTCCTCCACTAACCGATGCTATGCAGTTGTGCACCTCCACAGAAACTACGCAAACGTCGCCTCCTTCAGGAATACAGCAGGACTTGCCTGGATATCTCCCAACTCCTGGCAGAGGAATTTATCAATTGTCAGCGCAAGTACAAGGGAACTGGGATATCCTGTTTAATCACCTCAAGCAGCAGGACGAAGCTCTGAAAGTACTCACCAAGGAACTTGCAACTGCAACTTCACAGCATGATGCCAAGATTGAAACCTTGACTGATAAAATTAAATCCAACCACCAACAGCTTCAGAACACGATCACTGCTCAGAGACAAAATGAAGAAGAGGACACTGATCAACTGACAAAAGCCCTGAAAGTGATGGTAACGGGGGAACTAAAGAAAAGTGAACGCACCATAGTCTCTGAAGTTCAGTTCATGGTACAACAATTGCAGCTAGAGGTGCAAAAAGACATTCAGAGCATGCAGCAAAGTGTTCAAAAGGACTGTGACCAACTTACCCATGAGATTAGTCAATGTAATGTCCAACTGAATACCTTCAGCGACTCCCTGAAAGAGCTAAAAGAAGAAATGGTTAGTTATTTCAAGACACCTAGAAAAACTCTGACTGATTTTCAAAGCTTACCTAAATCACCCATTTACACCTCCGCTGCAGAAGGTGAAACAGTCCCCCACACAACCCCGTCTATATTTCCACTTCCTCCGCACCCAACATCTATGGTCAAGAGTGATCATTTGAAGCTTACCTTCCCCACATTTGGCAGACCATCGGATGATAGTGACCCTCTGTTATATTTAACCAGGTGTCAAGACTTTATGGCATTACACCCTTTGGATGATGCAGACATTCTGGCAACCTTTCGCACTGTCCTCTATGGAACCGCACGGGACTGGTGGGAAGTGGCAAGGTCCTCTGTTAGCACCTGGAATGAGTTTGAGACAGCATTTCTCTCAGCATTTCTCTCTGAAGACTATGAAGACGAGCTAGCTGAGCATGTACGCACCAGAATTCAAGGAGAAAAGGAGCCCATTAGAGATTTCGCTTTCACTTACAGAGCTCTATGCAAGCGCTGGAAACCTTCACTGACAGAGAATGAGTTGGTTAAAATGATACTAAAGAATATTAAACCATACCTCGCCAGTCAACTTCGCAGTAGAGTAAGTACAGTGGATGAACTGGTAAAACTTGGTCATCAGCTGGAAAAAGACTATGCTCAACAGTTTCATTATGATGGGCGGACAGTCACTACACCTAAGCCTACCTCCAACCGGCAAGCTGAAAGACCAGTCGTCCAGTGCTGGAGATGTAAAGGTCAGCATCCACCTGGCAACTGTCCACAATACTCCGTTTTGCCTTCCCCATCACCTCAAAATCCACATCAAACTGCAGGAAATAAGCGAACTTTTCCCTCACAGAAGACTGGAGGAATGCCATCCAGTAACGCTCTGACCGTCACACCCCCATCCCAGCCATCTGCCAAAACAGAACCTTTAACTTCTAAACGTGAGTCCATACCTCAGCAGTTAGTTGTGCCTGTAACCATTGGCCACTGGACAGGGAAAGCTATCATTGACACAGGGGCAAGCTATACTCTCTTACATGAGAGCTTGTGGACCGAGCTCGCCTCCGCGCACACACTCTGCCTTTGGTCCCTTGGACCCCTCTACTTGGCAAATGGCGAGACTGCAGTACCTGTAGGGTGGACAAAAACAGATATAACCCTCCACAACCAAGTCTTTTCCATACCTGTAGCCATCCTTTCCTCCAAAGCTCTAGTGTACTCTGTGGTCTTAGGATTGGATTTTATATTCACCAGTGGGCTGCAGATCAATGTTGCAGATGGGAAATATTCTTTCAAGTCCACTCCCAACAAGGAATATCCTTTCCAGCCTGGACAAGCTAGCATTCCTGCTAGAAGAATTCTGCATCTGGAAAAGAAAGCACACAGAAAAAGGTCAGACCAAACTCTCTCACTGTTCAGCTCTATTCCTCCACCGCAAATCACAAGGGTATCCCAGCCTCCAGATAATCTAGATGATCAAACTTTAATAAGGACTCTAGTAGACAAAGCACACTTACCTTCTGAAAGAAAGTTTCAACTACTTCATCTCCTAGAGAACAATCCTCAAGTCTGTACTCTCCAGCTCGGAAGAACAACTGTACTCCAGCATTGTCTTTATACTGTCCACCCTGTACCCATCAAACAGCGTCCATATCGATTAACCCCAGAGAAACAAGATGTGGTACAAGAACAAGTTAAAGAAATGTTAAAAAATGGTCTCATCGAACCTTCACACTCTGCTTGGGCTTCACCCATTGTCCTGGTCCCAAAGAAGGATGGCAGCTTGAGATTCTGTGTGGATTACAGGAGGGTCAATGCTATCACTGAGAGAGATGCCTATCCTCTACCTAATATTACTGAGATCTTGGAATCCCTCTCCGGCTCAGTTATTTTCTCCAGCATTGACCTCAACAGTGGGTACTGGCAGGTAACAATGGAACAAGAGAGCAAGTCCAAGACTGCCTTCATCGCTCCATCTGGGTTATACCAGTTCAATGTGATGCCCTTCGGGCTGAAGAATGCTCCAGCAACATTTCAGCGATTAATGGAGACTGTGCTAGGTGAACTACGAGGAAGAATATGTTTTGTGTATATTGATGATATTATCATTTACTCACCCTCTGTCACCCAACACTTCCAGGATCTGCAAACTGTCTTCTCCCGGTTGCACAAAGCTGGTTTAACCATCAACCTGAAAAAGAGTAAATTCTGCCTTCAGGAACTGACATTTCTAGGACATGTGGTAAACACACAAGGCATTTCTGCTGACCCCAGCAAAGTAGAGGCCATCCGTTCTTATCCTGTACCAAAGAACCTTAAAGAAGTTCAGCGATTTCTCGGACTGGCAGGGTGGTACCATCGGTTCGTACCCAATTTCTCTCGGATTGCAGAGCCTATAAATGCCTTGAAGAAAAAGGGACGTACTTTCCAGTGGTCACCACAATGTCAACAGGCCTTTGAGAAATTGAAGTCGTGTCTCACCTCACCTCCTATACTGGGACATCCTGATCTCCAGCTTCCTTTTGTCGTCTACACTGATGCCAGTGACTCAGGATTGGGTGCGGTGCTGACACAACGGAAAATGCAAGGCTTGGAGGAAGTCATGGCCTATGGCAGCCGCACTTTAACGAAAGCGGAGATGAATTATTCAGCTACCGAAAAAGAGTGTCTGGCAATAGTGTGGGCACTAGAAAAATGGCAACATTACTTGGAACCGAAACTCTTCACAATAGTTACAGATCATTCAGCTCTTCAGTGGGTCATGAACTCCACAAAAACCACGGCACGACTAATCCGTTGGGCCCTCCGCCTGCAGAAATTCGACTTTGTAGTTGAGTACCGAAAGGGAAAACTCAATGAGGCCCCAGATGCTTTATCTCGAATGCACTCTGCACCTGGATGCCACCTGTACTCCACTCAGAAGGAGGAACCTGGATTTCCAATTTCAGCAGTAGACCTCTGGGAAGAACAACACAAAGATCCAGGAATTACGAAGATATTCCAGTCACTAGCAGAAAATGATTCTTCTGTGCAAGACCAATATGAAGTAGTGGAAGACAAATTATATCACCGAACTCCTTTGACAAATGGACAAGTGCACTACAGAATCTATGTTCCTGCCACCCTTATCCCACACATTCTACATCATTATCATGCTCATCCCTTAAGTGGTCATTTGGGAATTCACAAAACTTACCAGAGAGTACACCAGGTCGCCTTCTGGCCAGCCATGTGGACATCTGTCAAACAGCATGTGAAAAGGTGTATAAAATGTCAAACCTTGAAAAGTGAAAACCGCAAACCTGCTGGCAAAATTCAACAGACCACCACCACTCGCCCAAATGAGATGTTGGGAGTAGATATCATGGGTCCTCTGCCTCGCAGCCCCCAAAGGTATGAATATCTACTAGTGTTCGTGGATTACTATTCCCGATGGGTTGAGTTATTCCCCTTGAGAAAGGCCACTGCTCAAATTGTTGCTGCCCATCTCAGAGAAGACATCCTCACTCGTTGGGGGGTACCTGACTTCATCCTGTCTGATCGGGGTACTCAGTTTATGTCTGCCGTCTTTCAGGACATCTGTGCCAAATGGAAAGTCACCCAGAAAATGACTACAGCGTACCACCCACAGACAAACTTAACAGAACGGGTGAACAGAACGTTAAAACAGATGATTTCAGCATACGTGGATGATAACCATAAAAGGTGGGACCAACACTTACCTGAGCTACGGTTTGCCATAAATTCAGCGGTACAAGAAACCATTGGTATGTCTCCAGCCGAGCTTCACCTAGGCAGGAAATTACAGGGGCCAATGGACAAGCTGCTACATGGGAAAAATCTCTCTCCTACTGCTCCATCTTACAATGTCACAGAACATCTGGCTAAGTTGCAAGCTAGAGCCAAAGAATGCAGCAAGAAAGCCTCTGTAAGACAGCTCCGTAGCTACAACAAAGCTCGAAGAGATGTGACCTATAAGGAAAGAGATCGGGTATGGCTGAGACATTTTCCACAGTCAAGTGCACTTCACCATTTTAGTGCTAAACTTGCTAATAAATGGAAAGGTCCCTATCGAATTATAAAACAGCTGGGACCACTGAACTATCGTGTGGCATTGGAAGACACTGGTGAGGATGTGCGTACCGCTCATGTGTGTAATCTGAAGCCATGTTTTCCCACCGCTGAGGAGTTAAATCATCTGGAAAAATCCAAACTTTTGGAAATTTTCCATGAATCTACTGACGAGGATGAGGAGTTTCTTGGCTTCTGACAATACTCCCTTTTTAACCAACGGGGATTGTCTTTTCCAGGGGGGGAGAGTGTGGCGAACTGAAAAGAAAACAGGAAAAAAATGCATACAAATTACTTTTCCAAAATGGGCGGAAATGATCAATCAGGAAGTAAAGAGGAAATGGTATAAAAGGAAGGGGAAACGGAAGGAAGACAGGTAAAAAGAAAAAAAAAAAAAAGAGAGAAAGAAACGTGTTGGTTATTGAAGTGGGACACATGCTACCTGAACCGAAGGCCTGCCATTGTTGTTGCTGGATTTTCTGTGCGCTGACCGGGTGCAATCCTAAAGTGACGTCAGGAACTGAGCTCTGCACTGTTTGCCTTCCTGGTGCAACATACCTCCAGCTACCTCCCAGTTTGACTCGCCTACTACAGGTATTCGCATGGGTTGACTCCGACATCTTCTAACCTCACGGGAAATCGCCTAACCTGTTCCTTGGCAACCGGACGCGATCGCAGAGTGACGGCGGAATTGATCTCCGGAATGGTTCATCTGCATGGTGCATCGTAACCCAAGTTTGTCTCGCCTGCCCAGGTATTCGCATTGAAATCCCCAAACTACTTCCAGGGCTCTCCGTCCAGTAGTGTGGCCGTTACGCAGCCAGCAACCATAGCAACACACACACACACACACGCACGCAAACACGCTCGCTTCCTCACTACAAAGACACTGAACGAGATGATCGCTGGTCTGTTTTTGTTTTTGTTTTTTTTGTTTTATATTGTGGTTGTTTGAAATTTAGTAATTTTCTGTGAAAACTGGTTAAAAGGAAAGAACAATCGATTGTGAATTATGCAATGTGAATCACAGAATGTTTTTTGGTATTTTGGTTGTTACTGACAAAAGAAATATACAAATTCTGTTGAAAAATGAATTGAGTAACTGTCTTGTTTTTTTCTTTTCCCCCCCCTTTAAATAACATTTATCTTGATCTGAAAGCCTTCATTCAGTGACTGTCATTTAAGCCATTTTGAATGGCGTGTTTTTTTTTTTTTTTTGTATCGGTGGTTTATGAGCTGTACCGGGAAACTAAAATTATTATTATTTTTTTTCTTGACAAGTTTTGACTTGTCTGGCGCCCGAACAATTGAAACTTTAATGCTTTAAGTTAAATCGGGGCGGTCACCGTTACAGTTCACACTAAATTAAAATTCCCTCAAATGAGTGAATGAGTAAATGATGACCGAATTGACCAAACTATTTCTTAACATTCAAATATTCTTTATGCATGTGTAAAATATTTTATGCATATCTCCAAAAAAAATGTTGCATGGGACGATATAATAATATACATTATTTTGTGAGGTTAGGTCACAAATGTGCTTTAGATGCCTTAGAGCCTTTTTTGTCTCCAGATTTTGTAGTTTTTATGACTTATCTTTTTGTAATGGCACAGGAGTTTAACCCAGCTTTACTGAGTTGCCGGTATTCATGAATATATATATATATATATATATATATATATATATATATAGGCATGGTCAAGATGATCTGATGAAGTGGGGAAGAAAGTGAGTTTTTGAACGTGACATGGTTGTTGGTGCCAGATGGGCTGGTCTGAGTATTTCAGAAATTGCTGATCTACTGGGATTTTCATGCATAACCATCTCTAGGGTTTAAAGAGAATAGTCAGAAAAAGAGAAAATATCCAGTGAGAGGCAGTTATGTGGGCATAAATGTCTGGTTGATGTCAGAGGAGAAAGACTATACTGGTTTATGCTGATAGAAAGGCAACAGTATCTCAAATAACCACTTGTTACAACCGAGGTCTGCAGAAGAGCATCTCTGAACACATCCAACTTTGAAGCAGATGAGCTCCAGCAGCAGAAGACACACCGGTATCACTCCTGTCAGCTGAGAACAGCGAACTGAGGCTACAGTTCACGGACTCACCAAAATTGGACAATAGAGGATTGGAAAAATGTTGCCTGGTCTGATGAATCTCGATTTCTGCTGCGACATTCAGATGGTAGGGTCAGAATTTGGCATAAACAACATGAAAGCATAGATCCATCCTGCCTTGTTTCAGCAGTTCAGGCTGGTGATGGTGATGTAAGGGTGTGGGGGATATTTTATTGGCACACTTTGGGCTCCTTAGTACCATTTGAGCATCATTTAAATACCACAGTTGACCTGAGTATTGAACATGTCCACCCCTTTATGACCACAGTATACCCATTTTCTGATGGCTTCTTCCAGCAGGATAACATGCCTTGTCACAAAGCTATTATCTGAAACTTGTTTCATGAACATGACAATGAGTTCACTAAACTGATACTAGCAAGGCTACTAGCCGGTACTAGCAAGTGTAACTAATAAAGTGGCCAGTGAGTGTACACAAATACACAGTGTACATCATCAATGAATGTATGATGGAGTTCAGATATATATATATATATATATATAGCGTTCCAAATTATTATGCTAGTGACGTATCAGTAAGATTTCAGTACAATAAACATTCAGATTTTAGTTTTTCTAAGAAAATGTCTGTTTGTTTGCTTATTTATCCATGTCTTTTTAGATAACTCGTATCAATCTCAGACAAAATAATTTGCCAGGTCTATGGAAACTCAGAGGTTGTTCTACATTATTAAGCAACAGTTTTCATGCAATATGGGGAGGAAGAAAGATCTTTCTGAAGATGAAAAGCATGAAATGATGCAATGTTGTGCAAAAGGCATGAAAACAACTAATATTGTGTGAAACTGAATGGAGATTATCAAATTATCATAAGATTTGTGAGTGATTTAGAGCACAGCAGAACTCGGTCAGATAAAGGGTCATTAATGTTCCTGTCAAAAAAATAAATTGTATTAAAAGGGCAGCTATAAAAAAAAAAGCCAGTGTTGATCAGCAAACAGGTATTTGAAGCTGCTGGTGCCTCTGGAGTCTCAAGAAGCTCTCCATGCTGGCTGGCAGTTGTGCGAAAAGATGCATTTTAGACACCACTAACCAAACCTCACAAAGAGAAACATTTACAGTGGCCGGATATGTTTTCAATAGTACCTTTTCATACAGGTTTTGACTCATTATTTGTAGTTTCTATTAATAATTTTTAGTCTATTGTGATAATTAACAGAAGGCTAGACCAGTGGAGCTTTTCCATGGTGACCATGGCAACGGGAACACAAATGCACATATCCTGATTAAGTGTTTACATCCTTAAATCCAGGAAGTGAACAAATGATGAACTTCAGCAGTCATTCCTCTTGTACTAATCTAGTATTAATCTCATTTACTCATTGATTACGTTCTTTTGCTGTCTAAATCAAAAATAGCAAAGCACTTTGTTTTTATTTTCTTTTAAAAATCAGATATATATATATATATTTTTTTTGTTAATTTAGATGTGCATGTGTGTGTATGTAATTAGTTATAGTGCATTTTAATCTTTTATAATGGGTTTCCTTTAGTTGAGCTTAATCCCAGCCACATGTTCAGATGTTTAAACATCAGATCAGTTACGCAGGCACATTCATTAAAGTGGATTTCTTTGAAGTGAGACACAAAAAATTAAAATTAAAGCATATTCAGAAAATGAATGGACAAAGTTGTGAATATATACAGATAGAGTAGTAAAGTGCAAGACTAAAAAAAAAAAAATCCCATTTACTGACTTACTGGCAATTCCAATTTTACCTTTTTGGTTCAAGATTTTCCACCCAACACAGTTCAAAATATCCTAACATTATTACTTTTTTTAGCTGAAGCCAGCACGATGCATCTCATTAGCACTTAAAGACATTATTTTTTCTGATAGAATGTTTAAAATCTTTGAAAAGAAATGCTTTAAGCCTTCACCTTTCCAAATGTAAAAGGCAAGCGCATTTGTGTGTTTCTAAAAGGTAGCAGTTTTAAGGTCTGGGACTGTGACAGGGAGTGAACTAAAGTACGAGTGCATTTGTGTGTAATTAAAACAAGTGATTATTTTATGCTGGGATTATCCTGGAGGTCCAGCTGGTCCGTGGAGGATTTGAACACCCTCGCCCTGGGCTGGAGAAAGGGCAAACTCCCAGGGGACGCAGCCAAATTGGCTCCATAACCAAGAGCCGAAAGCACGAATGCAGACTGTTAAAAAACCAACAAAAACTGCCTTGTTGTTGAATATGAAGCACTTGTTTTGATGTTTGAGAAGAGATAAAAACTTAGACAAGGCCAAGAAAATCTTGTCTTTGCTGCTAAACTTCTAACTGTACAGCTATATAGTTCTGCTTCTACTTCAACTTTAAGATTTTGATATTTAACACAGAGGAACCACAAAATAAATGTAATAAACCATGAAGTCCTTACCTCAATAACCCCAAGAAATCAAAATAAGAGTTTTAGTCTATTGTTTGCTTAGCCATATTACCAACCAACTTCTAAAAGCTGACAAAATAAACTTTTTGCAGATTTCAATTTCAACCCTTCTTATCGGTCAAAATGCACAAAAAATGTAGGATTTTTCTTGTTTTCTGGACTGTATAAAAATGTAAATAATTTAAATGCTCTCTAAAATTGGAATTCCTGGTATGAACTATAAATCATAGTTGTAAACTTTTGACATTTTAAAACACAGGATATGCCCTTCAATATGTCATGCCACAACCCGTTTCAATATAGGAAGTGTCACAGGCAGGAAAAATGCATTCGTCAAACAATTATATGCTAATTATGTAATTCATAGCATTCAATTGATTTCCAATTTGTATGATCCACAGCAGAAGAGCAAGAGTATCTTTGTAACATGACAAAATTAGATCACAACTGTGTTATTGTCATCTATCCATCAGTCCATCTCTTAAAGGCTTAATATTTTTTTGTAAAATGTGCCCATGAGAATTTTTTATTGTTTTTTTTTTTTTTTATGTTTCATCAATGCCCATAAAATTAAATACAACATTTTGTGAAAAGGAGAACTTTGTTTCATAAAAAAGGACTAGAATATCTTGTTAAACACAGTAATTGATATACCTGTACCTGTGTGTTGATGATACATCTGCACTTTTCTTCCCATTCACTTATATACATTATATTGGTAAACATTATTAGTTTAAAATGTCATAAATTAATTTCAATCTGAAATCATATATTGTTATATTATTATTATTATATAATTAGCGTATACACTCTAAAAAAAAAATGCTTGGTTGTTTCAAGCCATGTTTGACTCAAATATTGACAAACTGTTGGGTTTGTCCATATTTGACCCAGAGATGGGTTTAAACAACCCAGCATTTTTTTTTTGTGTGTGTAAAATTAAAATATGTATTCTATCAGCAAATCAGTCATACTATTCTGACATGCATAGCATGCATGTTTTAGGACACTCTAGTATTTCCATGTGCCAAATATTGACAATTCTGCAGTAAAAATGCCCTTGAATAAAACATAAGAGCTGAAGGTAATTTTAGCTAATTCAGATTTTGCAGTATAAATAGTTATATATCCATTTTAATTCAGTTTAAGTCAACATGAAATTCATATTACTGTTGTGAGCTGAGTGACACATGATATTTAACCCAAAACAATTTTGGGTGATACTACTATAGGTGTTTTATCCATTGGGAATTGATTGAATCATTAAAAGTGGGCGTGGCATATCAAGATGGAGCAAAGCAGTTGAAGAGAAGGGATTGAAAAATACATAACATCATCCTGAAAAGGAAAGTTGATACATTTTGAAGAAAGATTACATAGACAGGTTCATTCTTTGGAATAACGTGCGCCAAATGTGCACAATAAACAATGACTTAAATAGTCAATTTTGATTTCATATTGATTTTAAACCCTTTTTAAACAGTTTCCTGCCTGTGTTTAACAAGAAAAACAAATTCCTCAAGCACTGATAAAACTGTAGTCATTCAAACTGCTTTTAGGGGCCTTTTCCTTGAACCAGTTACTCTAAATCAGTCACTCTCCTCAAGTGTAAAAAAAAAAAGTGATAACATTACTCACTTAATCCTGAGCAACGGTAAACTCTGCTTAGATTCTGTAATCCTGGGAAAAACTATATGTGGCCTGTTAAGCTTTATAGGAAACAATCAAAATAACATCTGTGCAGTATATTACAGTTGCGATATGTGCAACACATCTGAGCTGAAGTACAGTACATTCTCTACCTGAAAGGTTAGCGTGTACATCCTCACTTTGATATATCCATATATGTTTGTCTGTTTACCATGATGCCATGTCATAATTTGACAAAACAACATAGGTTATCCAGGTTGTTGAAATTCTTACAGATTAAAAAAGTGAAATCTTATCTCTCATTAGACACATCCAAACAAAGTAAAAAAGCAAGCAAAGATGGTCTACTAAAGAAAGGTCTCTTCATACGTCTCTGATTTATGAGGCTCACTGGATCTGGAGTCCGATATTAACATCTTGAAATGGTCACTAGGATCCCTTGTTGCAGCCTCATAGGATGGCGGAGAGGAAGCCAAGTACTGCGTCCCCACCGGTGGCCCCCCCTCGGGACCGTAGTGCTCTTTAATCATAGATGCTATGAGTCCTTCACGCTCTGGAGCGCCGTCCTCTTCTGGCCATGGTGTGTCTTGGTTTATGTGCCTGTACAAGTAAGAAGCCTGCTTCATTTGCCGTCTAATTAGGTGCCCTCTATAGGCACGCTGGATCAGGGTCGCCGAAATCTCCTCCTGTTTGCGCCGGAGCGTGGTGGTGATGGGCTCATGGGATAACTTGGATGGGTTCGCCATCATGAACTTCTCCTCCATTTGTTGCTTCAAAGCATCCATTTCCCCAGTCTCCCCGAGGACCCGCTTGGTAAAGGCGAACAGGATGTCCAGGCAGTGGATCCTGTCGCCGCTGACCATTGGAAGATCCATATGGACAAGCTTGATTTTGTTGGGTTTGGCGATTCTCAGAGGTTCCGAAAGGCTGTCGGCGAAACTGGAGAGTTTGGAGTATTCGATGAAGTGCGTGGCCTCGACGTCAAACTTCTCCCAAACCTCGTAGAACATCTCAAAGTCGTCCTCGCTCAGAGGTTCTGTGCTCTCCTCAGTGGCCACGCTGAAGTTTTCCAGAATGATGGCGATGTACATGTTGACCACGATTAAGAAGGAGATGATGATGTAGCTGACAAAGAAAGTAATCCCAACTGGGGGGTTGCCGCAGTTGCCCTTAGTATTGGTTCCGGTGTTGACGAAATTCGAGCTGCACTCTTCCGGAGAGTTGTTCAGAATGGGATCCAGTAGGTTATCCCAACCAGCCGATGTGGTGATCTGGAAAAGGCAGATTATGCTGTTCCCGAAGGTTTCAAAGTTGAACATGTCGTCAATCCCACCCTGCTTCTTTATGTAGGCGAAGTTCGCCATGCCAAAAATGGCATAGATGAACATGACCAGGAAGAGCAGGAGGCCGATGTTGAACAACGCTGGCAGCGACATCATTAAGGCAAAAAGTAACGTCCTTATTCCTTTAGCTGCTCGAATTAGTCGGAGAACTCGTCCTATTCTTGCCAACCGGATCACTCGAAACAAAGTTGGGGACACAAAGTATTTTTCTATTATGTCAGCAAGGACAATTCCTGTTTGGAAAGACAAATGAAGAACAGAAATTAAATTATGCAATAGAATCTTTTGAAGAATAGAGAAATGGCACTATGAACATCTCAGATGACATCAACCCCATTGAAAAGACCAGCTGGTGTCTCTGCCAAGTTTCTTAACTAAATTAAACCAGCAAAACCTCCTTGGCTTCACCATAATGGTGACCAGATAGACCAGTACCAAAGCAATAACTAGTAAAAACCAAGTTGGTCTTTTCAGAAGGGAACGTATCTTACATTAGCCACACGCACCACTTACCAGACTGGAAAGTCGTGCACTTACCAACGATGGACAGAATGACAACAACAAAGTCAAAAATGTTCCAACTAATGGTGAAGAAATAACAGCGGAGGGCAAATATCTTGATGAGGCATTCGGTAGTGAAGATGACGATGAAGACCAGGTTGATGTTATTGAGGATCGACTCCATGCGAGCAGATTGTTCATCAGTCTCGACCATCATGGTTATCATGTTGAGGATAATGAGCATCATGATGGTGATGTCAAAGGCTTGCTTGGACACCAGGTCAAAGAAGAATCCTTGTAGAATGTTCTAGATGAAAATGTGTTTATGGTGAGAATTTAGAAAGGGCATTTGTTATTAGATCGATTATCGATAAAAATCATCATCGTACCATTGGTCTTGGAATTGGCTTCTGTGGCTTTTTGGATCCAAGTTTCTTCATCGCGTTGTAGTACTTTTTCTGCTCTTCTGTCATGAATATATCCTGGCCACCTTTAGTACAGAGAACAGGCAGATGATATTATTTTCATGGAACACATGAAATGTAACGAAATGCTTTTGGAAAAGAAGTAAATCTCAAACACCTATCATTCGTTTCTGTTGATTGAAGTTATCAATGATGACGCCGATGAACAAATTCAAGGTAAAGAATGATCCAAAGATGATGAAGATGACAAAGTAGAGGTACATGTAGAGGTTTATCTCTTTGACGGGCTGCTCCTCAACCTGACAAACAAGAAAAACACATATAGTTTTTTAGACAGTCTAATCTCTTAAAATGGTTCTTAAAATGGTGAACCCTCTTTTTTATCAACAAAGCTTTTTCTTGCATTGTGTAATTGAGTTACTATTTGTTTCTCTGGAGGTTAAAAAAATTCTAGGTTAAATTCTAGGTTCTTTAGATGGGCTTCTTGATGCACCTTTTTTCGTAACTAGATTGTAGTTTAAGACTATATATATTAAAGGATTAAGTAAATAGGGTTGTTAACATTTGTTAACATTAGTTGGGACCTTACTGTAAAGTGTAAAGTGTAGCTAAGTTCTTCTTTTGTGTTTTTGCATGCAAGTCATTAATTTTAGTAATGAAAAAACATGCTTACTCCACGGGAATCTACGGCGGCATACATGATTTCCATCCAGCCTTTGAATGTTGCCTGAAAAACAAAATATTAACGTATTTAATCATTCAAATTATTGATTCATTTCAATCAGTTTATTCTAATATATATGTTCTGCTTCTAGGTGAGCACATTTCTTTCAATGTCTGACTGTAGCAAAACTTGACTTTTTAGTCTGAGGTAACTATGCATTTACGTGTTATTTTTCTGTAAAGACAAAGAGTGACTCACCAAGAGTCAGCATGAACGCTATTAAGCTAGGCCGTTTTGGGATGTTGTTGCCATGGTTACAGAAATTATAACCTGTGGTGATTTGAGAGAGTGTTCCTTGAGGTAAATGATAGGTTAAGGCTCAGCGAGGAGTTGCAGGGCCCTGAAGAACTCTGGTTGCTTGGCTACCTTAACAAATATGAGGGATGATTCTACAGCACAATCACCAAAAGTGTTTCTTGGACTTAATTGTTCAGGAAGGTCAGAAATTAGAATTTAAGAATTTGCTGAAATAATGAATGAGAATTTGAATTGGCCACAACAATGGAATGGAATGACAAAAGAGGAATTTATTGAAGTTAAAAGACATTTTGCAGTCAAATTTATAGGTTTAACACAAGTTTTGCGACAAACATAAATAGTCGCATCATTCATTTGGACTAATTATGCCCATTTTGTCTCTGATGTGTAAAATACATTTTTCCTAGACTGAAATATTCTCATGCACTTCAATACCAAAACTATAAATTCTAATTCAATGGTACTATTGACACAAAGCCATCAAAGCTATTTTTAATGGCTTAAAATGAAATTAAAAATAATTTATAATTTAAAACTTTGTTGGATATAATATTTGTTTTGATATTTTATTTTTAAAAATAAATATTGACTTTAAACATAATATTAAATATTATATTATATAAAACTAAACTTACAGCAGCATTCCATTTTTATTCCACTGCCTTAAATTTAATTTTTTGAATTAGAATTTTGCATTCTGTTTGCCAGTTCTATATGATGCTCAAGACACTCACCACCTGCAGAAGCGAGAGGTAGCCAAGTCCCACGTTGTCGAAGTTAACTTTCACTTTGGTCCAGTAGAACTGGGTGTCATTCATGGACTGGCAATCAGTCTTGTTGTTGACCAGGCTTACATTGTGGATGTATCCTGTCCTGTTGACACATTTCCCGAATTTCCCAGCAAAAAGATTGACGCCCATGATGCTAAATATGAGCCAGAAGATCAGGCACACCAGTAGTACGTTCATGATGGATGGGATGGCCCCAATCAGTGCATTCACCACCACCTGAACAACAGGAATCAGGATATAATACCATACAGAAATCAATCATAATGTGACTGCATGTGAGAGACAGCAGTAATAGATCACACAACAAATTTGAACAGAAACTAATCAGAACTTTCTGCTAAATAACAAATTCAGGCATGTTTTGCAGTTCTCAAATGTAATTTAATCATAGTCTTTTAACTACTGAGCCCTGATTCTTGAAAAAAAAAGGCCTAATATTACCAAAGACTTTAGATGTACAAAAACAGTGCACTCGTGTTACTATAGAATGATGCAGGGATGACGTCAAAACCTGAGTTTTTTCTCCAATTTCTGAGATAAGGCCTGTGGTAAACATAACTTGCGGGTCCGAGTTTTCCGCTGCTTATTGCGCTTAAACAGTCAAATACACACAAAATGATGTCAAAATGCTGGTCTTGGTGAATATTCATGTAAACACAATCAGTTATGTTTTAAGTAAACAGCTGAGAAAGAAAACGCATGTGTAACAGTATAATGGATCTGCACGTCAGGTCATAAAGTGACAGTAGCCTAATATTCCTGCTGCCAAATTATGAAAGAATATTAAAAATATCTATATGGCAGTTTTTCCCCATGGTATCAATGTCAAAATTGAGGCCAGTGAAAATGCTAAGTGGCTAGTGAGCAAAAAGTTAATGTCAAGCCTTGCACACACCCATATCAAAAACGTGAATTTCAAAGCTGTTATTTTTATTTTAAAACACGTATGTTTCTAATAAGTAACTGGATGAGAATGTTTAGGGTGTGAGTGTGTGCAGTTTACACTGTAAAACAAAACATTCAAGTATTGTCAAGTTATGTTTACCACAGACTTTATTTTACTCACTTCACATCGTGGCCACATTACCACCTCGGGTGTGCATTATTTTGGAATAATTCAATGGCTCGTTCTCAATTATTCTGATTTTTGATTTTTTTTTTCTTTTCAAAATGTATTTTTCTGTTGCTGTTTGGATGTAGTAAAACACCCACAGATGTAGCAGAAAACATCTGGATCATGTTTGCATTTCCTTGTGTCACTGCCAAAATTCTAAACTTGAAATCAGGATTGGGCATAAAATAATGTCAAATATGTGAAAATCGGCTGAGAATTGAACAAATAATTCTAACCTGGCTCGGAGCAAGATAGGAATCATGTGTTTGTGGCAGTTTTTAGAGATAATACAAGGCTTCTTCACCTCACAAATGGTTGTCGAAAGCAAAGATGCTATGAAATGCACATTTCATGAGAAAGTGTGATGAGGCACTATTTTTTGGAATCAGCACCCTTATAGTTAGTAAGAAACAAATATCGGATTTCATTCAGCAAACATGATGCAGGGCGGTGTAATCTGACTGAATTCCTTGAAAGCTTGACATGCTTTATCAGTTTTATAACATATAGAGTTGAAGCAAAGAAAGCATCTTACCCGCATTCCTTCGAATCTAGACAGGGCCCTCAGGGGCCTCAGAGCTCTGAGAGTCCTTAAAGATTTAATGGCCCCAAAGTCCGAGTAGCCAAGAGAGTTAGCAACCAAGCTAATCAAAGACACCTGCAATAGGAGAAATCATACAGAATTTTTTTAATAATGGACTTAATATTAATACGAATTTTAAAAATTAATATTAGTAAAAAAAACCTCTCTGAATGGCTTTTTATATTAAATAGACAATCTAAAATATGGAATAAAAGATGGAAATTTGACTATGTATTATATCAATAAAAAAAATAAATAAATAGCAGCTGGTAATGCTGTTTCAAAACAGCATAAAATAACCAGCATGAAATAAGAAAGAAAAAAAAGGTTGATACATGTTTTGACCTAAGAAATATTTATACATTTTTGGGACATTCTATAGGAACACATTTGTTGGGGCATATAAATCAGATCGGTTTTACAAATCAATTTAAAATCGCAATAGGTTCCACTCTATTCTACAGTCAAAGTCGACAGACAGTGTAGAACAGAATGGTCTTCTGCTGTAATGGCAGGTAATGGTAGGATTTTGTTTGATGGGCTGATGAGGTGAAATGAAGACAAAACAAGTATGCACATATGTACATCAATGTATATACCCACATACTCAATTATATATGCATAATCAATATGCATATATATAAAATAGAGTGAGGTTTTATAAAGAATTTGGGTTTTTCTTTTGAATCATTTCTTTTGATCAAAATTTTCTTTTGCTTTCTTAATAATGTGATTTTCATCAGGCCAAACAATATTCTGAATTCCCAATTAGGATATTGTTTCATAGTAATGGCTTATTCAATTTAAAAGTCCCAAGAATCATCAGTTCTTTATAAAAAACTATTTCTATAGTTTTCCTTATCACTGCAATATATCTAAAGAAGATATTTCTGTGCAATTCAGCTCTAAAACAAAACTTCAGAAGACAAAGAATGAATACAAGTACAAAATTACAGAAATAAAACTAAAAAAAAAAAAAAAAGTCATAACTTTACGATACAGATTTTAGATCAAATTTACACGTCTCACTGTAATGTACATGTACGTTTACAATCGTTGATTTTATCGACAGTCCTAAATGTAACCGATCTTCTCCAGATAATTCTTTGATATAATGTTATGATATAAATACCAAGGTCCTGTAAAGATACTTATCAAACATCTCAAACTGGACAACATGTTAAATTATAGGTCAAAATTAATCCATTCAAATTGCTGAAAGAGAGACAGTGGCATTTATATCTGGATGAGAAGAAAACTGCTGCTGAGATACAGATGTGAGCCTCTGCTCACCTCTGACCTTTGAACTATGAACTTACCCTATCATTAAAGGTGTGTGTAGAGATCTGTGTGGGTCAGATGAGCATCAGGTGAGACACACTCACACAATCTGCTTATGTTTAGTTGAGCTAATCCAGATGCTTTCAGTCAGTGCATTCATGTATTTTGTGCGAGAAATGTATTTCCATAACATCTTAATTTTGACATACAATCAGCCATAAGATGTTTGAAAATGCCAGTAACACAAAACCATAAAAAACACAAAACCAAAACTTACAAAGAAAAGTTCAAAACTTTCAAAAAACTACGTCTCTGTCATTTTATGTAATTTTTTACATCTATTTTAATGCAACAAGTTATTGCATTTCTTGCCAAATGTAAACTGCCTACAGTAAGAATAATGAACTATATTATTTGTGGAAGAATTCTTTATTCCAGATGTTAATAATCAAACTATTTATTGAACATATGTGTTTTTATCAGATTGCTGTTGTAGACATTTTATAAAAGCAATAAACCACGGGAGGTTGTGCATTTTTCCATGATTAAAGGTTTTTTTCGCCCAAAAATGACAATTATCCCATGATTTACTCAACCATCTTAGATGTATATGACTTTCTTCTTCCAGCCAAACACAATCAGAGTTAGATTACAAATATCCTGGCTCTTCCATGCTTTATAAAGGGAGTGTTTGGAGGAGTTTCTGAAGTCCAAAAAAGTTTATCCATCGATCATAAAACGTCTCCACATGGCTCCAGAGGGTTATTAAAGGCCTTCTGAAGCAAATCAATGCGTTTGTGTAAGACAGATATTCTTATTTAAAACTTTATAAAGTAAAATAACAAGCTTCCGGCGCAAAAGCAACGATAAACTTTTTTGGACTTCAAAAACGAATCCTCCAATCACTCCCCTTATAAAGCTTAGACGAGCCAGGATATTTGTAATATAACTCTGATTGTGTTTGGCTGAAAGAAGAAAGTCATATACACCTAGGATGGCTTGAGTAAATCATGGGATAATTTTCATTTTTGAGTGAACTAACCCTTTAAGGACAATACACTTAGCATTATTTGTGGTAAAATCACTTTAAAAAAAAAAAAAAAAAAAAAAAACAGCCTTCACTGTAACAAATTCTTTATTTTACAGTTTTCTAGTTTTACATTCATGGCCCTTTATATTAACAAAATATATTGTTACAGTCAATATTATACTAAAAAATAAAGGTTCCAAAAGGGGGTTTTCACAGTTCTGCCATAGAAGAACCATTTTTGGTTCCCCAAAGAACCTTTCAGTGAACAGTTCTTGAAAAAGAACCATTTTTTTTCTTAGTTTGTAGAACATTGTAACAATCTAAAGAACCTTTTTTCACCATAATGAAACGTTTGTGGAATGGAAAGGTTCCATGGATGTTAAAGGTTATTGGTACCGTCACTGCCAATAAAGAACCTTTATTTTTAAGAATGTGTTATACTAAATATACATCTCAGTGACATCTTGGCCTAAATTACATGAATTTAATTAAGTCTACCAGATTGAAATGCACCCTGTTTCAGTATTAGAGAAGATTCTTCTACTCACATCCACAATCAGGAAGTCCAGCCAGCACCAGTAATTGGTGAAGTATTTCTTAAAGCCGTACGCAATCCACTTCAGAAACATCTCCAGCACGAAGATGTAGCTGAAGATCTTGTCAGCATATTCCAACACCACCTTCACCACCTTCCGCTGTTCTATGTAAATGTCTTCAAATGCCTGTCGGAAGAAGAATATCATAACACGATAAGAACAGGAAAGTTGATTCTGATGAATTTAGCTACACATTTAATCATAATATGGACATTTTTAAAGGTACACTATGTAACTTTTGGATCTCTAGCAGTTAATAAACAAAACCGCATGCGTCTTGTATAAGAACATTGTAGCCAGAGCTACTTCTCTCTGTTTATGTACGTACATACTCCGCAGCAGTTGTCATCCCGCCCTGTCAAAATAGTCATTATAAACACTTATTATAGCCTGTTGTGTTTCAGGATAAGACAAAAACATGGTTTGGAAGATGGATTCATGATGTACTCACTCATTATATACATTTTGAACAAAAAAAGTTACATAGTGTGCCTTTAACGCAGAAATGACTTCTTTTGCTATGATGTAAACAAATGGTTAAAGTTCACCGATCAGCTTGGTTCCTCACCAGAGCTCCACTACTGAGGAGGATCATGAAGATGATGAAGGTCTCGAACCAGCTATGCTCTACAATCTGATAGCATGTCTTCCTCAACCTCCACCACATCTGTCCCAAACCTCTCGTTGTGTTTATATTACAACACTTAGAGCGCTGCATACAGACTGGAGAGACACAGAGAGATAACTTTGATCAGGTCCATGGTCACAGAAGAACCAATATTATCAGTCTTGTTTCATGTTTCATTTGCTTACACTCAGGGAAACAATCTTCTGGATCCATGACATCATCTGCCATCTCAGAATATTCCTCCTCGTCTTCCCCAGGCTTCCTCAGGTCCACGGTACTTCCTTCAGAGAGGCTGATGACTTCCTGTTGAATAAGGTAGAATTTTTTTCAGCCATTACATTACAGTCTCTTCTGCTCACCAAGGCTGCATTTATTCGATCAAAATACAGTAAAAACAGTCATTCTGTGAAATATATTGTAAAATGTAATTTATTCCTGTGATCAAAGCTGAATTTTCTGCATCATTACTCCAGTCTTCAGTGTCACATGATCCCATTTGTTTTTTGTTTAGTTTTTTTCTCCTACTTCTACAAATTTTGTCCAAATGCTTTGTTTCGACTAAGTGCTCGGTTTGAAGTCAACACTAACTAGTGGTCAAAAGAAGTCATGCAACTTGCAACAGTACCCATGATACCATCCCGGTCAGCCATTCTGAATTGAACAGGAAATGGTCTTAGCCAAAATTATCTCCAGATGATCTTCTTTACAAGATACACAAAACTGGCAGAATACATTTTTGATATTTAGACACAGTTTCTGAAGTAATGCATTAACAAAACCGACAATGAAATCAAAACAGGAAGTTAGGCTGTACCTTTATTTTTTTATTTTTAAATATTTCAGTGTTTATTTTAAATTATTTATCCGTGTGCATAATTATAAAAATTCACGTGCCCTTGTAATCTTAAGTCAAAATACCTTCCCCTCCCTTTTCTAGCAACATCTCTTCTCTGATGATGTGTTTACTACCGCGAGGGCGGGGCAACATGTCACTCACATCAGATCGACCAATAGCAAACCTCAACCATCCAATCAATTCCGCATGGACAAAATCAAGTCCCCGTTTTACTCCACAACAATGAAGAAAAGACTACCACAATTTTTAATGCTGACTTTAAAACACAATTTGGTCATTAGCATTATGGTCTGAGTTTTCCTGAGAAGATCAGATGATCTTAAAACCATGGTGGACCTACTAATTGGATTTATTACTGTATGTCTGTGTGCTTGAACGGGCAGAGTAACTTATGACCCATCTCAGTTTTGCAATGCTACATCATATTCCCTCTGTAGTCTGTTCATTCTTCGTCTAATGCTTAATCCAATGCAGATTCTACAATTTAGTTGCATCTCCTCACATATACTGGTATTATATCTGTTAATTAAGTGTATCTTTGCACATATAATCCAGATAATCAACACTGATTGAAAAAAACCTCTGGGTTTGGCATGGAAAACAAAGACAGCTAATAGAACGCATGCATCCCAAGATACATATGGCGCGATACTAGCATATGCATCTAATCCACGAGTGCACAAGTCAAGGTCAGTGACCTCCAGTATAATCTGAGATGGCGAGAGAGAGCTGTTTTAAATCTGCCTGAATACATATTCTTTCTCCTTGTTTCTTTCTCTATGTAGGAAGTGGGCCTTCTTGATACAATTTTGATGAGATTTTCCGTGCATGTAATGGCAACATATTTAAAATGATTTACGGAGATTACTGGTCCAAAGGTGCCAGCGCAATCCAATAGTGCTGCTTATGTAATCCCACATTACGAGGCAAGCAGTATGTGTATGTGTGTGTGAGAGAGGCTGGATTACTCTTAATTTTGTGCCCCTAAAATGTCAAAAAAATTTGGTAGAAGTTTGCAACTGAACTGAACTAACCCTAACCCATGTCAGAAAGTTCATCCTGGGATGCTTTTTAAATTGTATTGAAAAGGTTTCCATGTTACGATGCACACTTTTTGGCTGCTCCAACTGAAAAACATGGGGAACAAACGAGAGGTTCTGACAAAATGTTAATTGCTGCAGTCTATTTAAAACTTGAATGAATGATTCAATGACTTATAAATAATTTACTTGTTTCTTTACTGGATGAATCAGCATTTTTTTTGAACAAATCTCTTGAATGAATGATTCAATGACAAAAACATTTTTTAACAGTTAATAACGATGTAATCGCTACATTTGTTATCGCTACATGTTACTTTCTAAAGGTATCGAGATTTATACATTTAAAAAGAAATTATGAACTTTTTGTTTTGTGAAGAAATTCATATAAGCAAAATGTATGCTAAAGCACAGAACAAAATTAATTTCAAGCTATTCAAACATTATACATTCAGTCAAGAGAGTCTAAAATTGTCTGGTAGTATCCATAAAGGATTTCCTAGATCTCTACGTTTTGATAAAAATTAAATTTAGAATAATTCTGGCTCTATCTGACTGGATGAGCCACATTTAAGCTTGTTGAGGAGCTAAGCAAACGTATGATTTTATCCATGGAACAATTTACTTATTGCATAGACTTAGAGAAATGCAGACAAAGAGAAATGCATAGCTATATGTGTGTTTAGCCACTCAGAACAGTATTGCAAACAAAAAGCACCCACAACATGGTTTCCTTCAGAAAAATATGCTGTATTTTATCACATGGCTTATTGCCATTTTTAAAATTCATAATGTACTTACAGTGCCTCTATTATGCTTTTTTTTTATGGGTCTTGATTTTGTTTTGGAGTCTCCTACAATAGGTTTACATGCATTTAAGGTCAAAAACACGTGATTTTCTCATAATATACAGTACATTGCAGCATCACCTCTTTTCTCAAAGTGTCTAAAATGGCTCGATCAAGGATCCGGTATTTGTAAACCCCTCCTTTCTGAGAGCCTACTCTGCTCTGATTGGCCAGATGGCCCAGTCTGTTGTGATTGGTCTACCGCTTGCAGCGCAGCGTCTTCTCAAACATGTTGACAACACAAACCAAACTCTTCCAGTCTCGGCTACAACTACGGTGTTTGAGGGTCAAAGTAGACTTTGTTTGAACTCTGTTCATTCTTTTGTGAGACAATAACTCCATTTATCATGCACTTTGACTTTTGAAACTTTGCAGATCAATACAGCAAATAGCTACATTAAATAACAACATAATTCTCTGCCAGTTCCTAACATGAAGCTGTCATCTGGAATATAACACTGTTGTATGGACTACTTTTTTCCACCATTTCCTATCCACATTCCCTGTGCTCCTCTTAGCAGCCTGTTTCTCTTATATAACAAATACTGTATGGCGTGTCTGGTGGGTTCACCTTGTCTGCTTTGCAGCTTATCAGCTTATAAATCTGGATGGCCACCACACGTATATGTCCACTGACTCTCTTCCTCATACATGTCACATCATATCATCTCTCTGACCTCTGACACCACTCGCTCGTTTGAGCTCTCTCACAATAGGGATAAACAAATGAACTATTACATGCAGTGTATGAAGGATTTAAGGTTATATATCTAACTGGTCTGGGTGCCTTTTTATGCATTAGAAATTTAACAATGGTTAGATGGCATTATATGAATGTATGAAATAACTTGCTTTTCCATTGTTAGATACAAATTTGTGATACCAGTTCAAATATTTTGGTTTAATTTCTCGAACGTTTAGAAGTATATAAGCTACTAATTAGGCATCATAATCAAAAGAAAGAATATTATTCTGGTTTTAAATTTCAGTTCTATTTCACAGAACTAAAACATAAATTATTCTGGTTTCTTAAAGACATTTTATATTTTGATGAAGATATTTTGAAGAATAGTTTCTGGTCCCTATTGACACCATGTTATTTCTTTTCCATACTATGGAAGTCAGCCCATCAACTTTTTAGTTACCCACATTCTTCAAAATATCTTCTTTTGTGTTCAACAGAAGAAATTCATACAGGTTTTGAAGAACTTGAGGGTAAATTATGACAGAATTTTTATCTTTGGGTGAACTATGTCTTTAATAATTTAATACTAGGAAGCACAAATTAGTTTATCCTAACTATAATAAACAACAAAGACTTTTGTCAAGTTTCTTTTATTTAATTATTATACTAATTTATTATGAAGAAAATGTATATGGTCTTTAAGTTGGATCCAGGGTTATTATAGATAACTAAAACTAAATAATCATGATAATAATTTTGTTACTTGAAATAAAATCAACATTAATTAAATAAAGGCAACATGTTTAATTGTTTAATTTAGTTTAGTTTCATGTATGAAAATAACTAAAACTTAAATAGATAATAATAAAAACTATATGAATATTTAAAAATGTACAAAATCAAACAAAATTAATAAAACTTAAATTAAAACAAAAACAGAAATGAGAAAATAAAAAATTCAAAATAATAATTAAAATGGTATCTCAATGATAGAAAAATATAGCAGATCAGAGAGTGAATTAGCCAACTGATTCAGATCAATAACTCATGAGTTTGAGACTAATTTGTGAGTGTTTTGACCAATGCATTAAAAAGAACCGTCTCATAAGAGTCACTTGCTCGTGAATCGAACTACACAACCTCAAGAACCTAATGAACCAAATTCCCAACACTAATACTAATAAATCACCTCTCATAACCTCTCACCGGTTTCTGCTCTTCATCCACTGATGACACCGTGTCTTCTTCATCCTCCTCCTCAGGAAATTCCACATCCGATTCTCCTGGTGCGATGGGCACACAGATGGTGAGGTTGGGATTGGTCATGTAACTTTCCTGTCCTTCTGGAATAATGTACTTCTCTTCATACCGCCCTAAACTTCCCAAACCGCCATTGCAGTCAGCATGGTTCTCTTTCAGGGGCGCCTGCACCTCCTTGGCCTTCCGTCTGTGCCATGCCAGGTTCCCGTTGAAGAGGTCTTTGATGGTGTTCAGCAGCCAAGTGAAACCGAAATGGATTCGAGCGATGGCTATCTGAAGGTTGTTCATTTCTCCGTCGTCATCTGGCGCTGCCAGATTGTCAGAGCTGAAGGAGCTCAACAACAGGGCTAGAAACAGATTCAACACCTAGAGAGAAACCAAGAATAAAAAATTATATAAATTCTGAAACGTGAACTACATTCAGGAATGTTTTGGGATGGACATTAGCTCATTGCATATCATAAAGCCAAATGAGATTTTGAACCCAACACTATTTCAGAGTGGGATAAGTATATTTTCTGATGTTACGGCTGTTCACAGTGGTAGTCCTTGTGTGCCAAGCCCTTGTTCTATTGCAGAAATGTCAACCACTTACAAAAATGTCCCATGTTCATAACAGGCTTCTTTTTTTTCCCTGCAGCCTGGTCTGTAAGAGCCACTTTGTGGGTTGTCATGGAAACCTGAATAGTTGCACTCTGACCTTTAATCACACAGCAAAGATAATCCCAAACTGACTTTTGTCAAGTGAGAAGGAGATGAACAGATCTCCCTGGATTGTGTTACAGAGGGTTTGAGCCGGTTTGAACCTCCAAAAGGAAGTCAAGTGATAACAGATTCAAGCTTTATAGAAGTGGTCAATGTGAACTATTGTTATTTAGAAAATAGGAGCATGGAATTCTTATTTTATGTTTCACAGAAAAATTAACAGTTTAAGGTTTTGGATATGCATGTCAAAACTACAAATTTTCATAACTGACTAGTCTGGTGTAGTCTGCAAAGATTTGTAAAAGTGCTTTTAAACATTCTAAGCTTCGATTCTTCAACATTTTATCAACAAAGAAATATTTAAGTCCTCCGAAAAACACGCCGCAATGTATTCATAGTTTGTTACTGATAAAATCCTTGTAAGTGCACACTAATAAGGACGATAAAGACCACCATCTTTAGTGACCGTCTTTAAAAAAAAAAAAAAAAAAAAAAAACTCACTCCCATCCGGGTCATGGCACCAAATGTCACAATTTTGGACCTATAATGTTATCTTAGTGACTTCTACTTAAAAGTAGACCTTCACTGAGAGGTCAGCCACACCACTTGAGATGTGAGGCACTTTTTTGTCCTTTTCTGTCCAGTATTTCAGAAAGGGCAAAGTGCCCCACAACTTTACATGTCCATGCTGTCTACCTTTTTACCCAGAAAAGCATTGTGAATGAATTACCAGTGACAAACAGCTGCTTCTCTAGCTGTTTATTACAACAGTACACAAGTTGCCAATTTTGAGCTGGAAAATCCAGAAGAGGAAAACAGTGCATACTTAAGTATGCTTAAGCACAAGTCTGTGGACCTTTTGAATGCGTTTCCAAGCAACACACAACAGGGGACTTCTGGGTAAAATATTAAAAGCTAAAATTTGCTGAATTTCTTTTTCAGTCAAGGTACACTGGGTTATTTCAGGAAAACATGACTTTGAGGTACAGAAGTACAGTACGTTCAATTGGTCGTATTGTTGTATACCTTGGTGTCAATCATATAGCTGACAAAATTATTGAAAACATCTTTCCAAAAAGTATTTTATAATGCACAGACAACTGTACAAAATATGTACTGCCAATTAAACCAACTGTATCTATACGTCAATGACTTGTTTCCATTTGCATCACCTTAGCACCTACCCTGAGGTTTCCTTTATGTTTAAACACAGTTGGAGAACTGTAAATATGATGGTGACATGTAAACCAGGATTCCCACACATTTTCACCAATGAAGTTTCATGTTTATGATTACTGGCTAACTATTTTAAAAGTGATTTTATAGAGATTGAAAGTAATTGAATTTGTCACATTAGTAATTTCATTCTTTGAAACATCATCAGTGTATCATGTCTTCTTTTAGGCCAGTCATCATGTTAAAACAGGAAAACTTAGGAAGGAAAGCTTAGTGGCGTCTTATTTTCTGGGAAATAAACTCATTTCTTGGAGGTATTTTCTGGTCACGACTGGATCAAGAACATCTGGGAGAATTAAGTAATATTTCTCTAATGCCATCTTATATATCCCCACAATCAAATTGTTAGAGTTTTATCTTCAAAATATAGATTTCAATGCAAAGAATAATGAACCAGACCTCCCAGAAAATCAAGTTGAAAATTCAATACTCAAAAAGAATGCAAACTGAGCTCTGGAAATTTACAGCAATTTAGTGTTTTAAGATGCAAAACTTTGTATGTGATCTGTGTTTCTTATAGTTTTTTTTTTTTTTTTTTAGAAAGTCTAACATTAGTGTCAATAAACGATTGTGACGTCTACACGTTTGAGTCAGTAGTTCAGTAGACATCATGACCCCATCATAGAGTCATTTTAAATAATAATAATCTGACCTCGATAGAGGAAATCCTGTGTTCAAACATCAGCGCTTCTGTCTCCTATTACTGACCAGCTACATGTCTGAATTAGCCAATGCATACATCCATTTTCTTAAGTTTGTCTTTTAAAGGAATAATTTACCCAAACATTTTGCATGCTTTTTTTTTTTCAACAAATGTGGGTGGTAATTCTGCCAACCTTCAAAAAATACCATAAAATATCCTAAACATTGTCCTTGTAGCTTGCCAGCATAAAATATGCATTCACTTTCTTATTAGCTTGGACATTCTGCCTAACATCTCCTTTTCTGTTTTAGAGAAGACAAGTGGGCGTGTAAATGATTTTATTTTTGGGGGGAATTACCCCTTTATTTTCCTTGTTATTCAATGACTATTTAAACAAGCAGTATTTAGATGCCTCTATTATGCTATTTTAAAGGTTCCGAATTTTGTCTTGGTGTCTCCTACAATAGATTTACATGCATCCAAGGTCAAAACACACTTTAATTTTCTCATAATATACACTGCAGCATCACTTCTTTTCTCACAGTGTCTGAAACGATTCAATCAAGGATTCGGTCTCTCTAAACCCCTCCTTTTTGAGAGTCTACTCTGCTTGTGATTGGTCTACTGCTTACAGCACATGTCAGAATAGAAGCAGCCATTACCATATCTGAATTTCAGCTCAGGAGCTTCTTCAGCACTAGGTTGTATCGGTTTTACTGTATCAATTCGAGATACAGATCCTTTTGAAGTGCAGCAGTGGATTTGCTTTGCAGCCCAGAAAACAGCATCTTCTCGACATGTCGACAACACGAGCCAAACTCTTCCAGGCCTCAGCTACAGCTACGGTTCAGAGTAGACTTTGTTCAAGGGAAGCCAATGAAGATCACAGGCTGGTATTATGCAAATTTGTTACAAACCTATATAAGTTTGTTGAGGAAGTAAGGCTGGAATTCCCCATGACTCGTTTCAGGCAGTTCAGAAACAGTTCTTTCTTTTGGGAGAAAATAACTCTTTGAATTCTTTCAATCTTTGAAACTTTGCAGACCTTTTACGTTCACAAACAGCTATACAACACACTACATGAAAGATAATATCCAAAAAAAGCATAATAGGGGCACTTTTAAAGTCTTTAAAGATCTTCCATTTATTAGGAACATGGATAATCCCATTCTGATCAATCACATCTTCGTAC
Source organism: Chanodichthys erythropterus (assembly GCF_024489055.1). Lineage (NCBI taxonomy): Eukaryota > Metazoa > Chordata > Actinopteri > Cypriniformes > Xenocyprididae > Chanodichthys > Chanodichthys erythropterus. The sequence continues at coordinate 10,714,871 of NC_090236.1, forward strand.
AGTAATCCAGACTAATAAATTATTCTTATTACGTGCAAAAAAAAAGACTGCTGAAGGATGTTGTACTGCAGAATGTTGTGATTGACCAATCAGAATTAAGTATTCCACAGCATCTCATTATCATAACCTGAGCAGAACACAGTTCTCGTACTCACCACCAGGTTTCCAATGACCATGACCAGCATGAAGACCAGAATGCAAAGAGGCTGTCCGGCCACCTCCATACAGTCCCACATGGTCTCGATCCATTCCCCACACAAGACCCGGAACACGATGAGGAACGAGTGGAAGAAGTCCTTCATGTGCCAGCGAGGAAGAGTGCAGTCGTAGCTGATCTTACACACGCAGTCCTGATAGTTCTTTCCAAACAGCTGCATGCCCACCACAGCGAAGATGAAGACGATGATGGCCAAGACCAGCGTCAGGTTCCCCAAAGCGCCCACGGAGTTACCGATGATCTTTATCAGCGTGTTGAGGGTGGGCCACGATTTTGCTAGTTTAAAAACTCTCAGCTGAGGACAAAATACAGAACATATATCAATATTGTTAACTTGATTTTGTAAATTCTTTCTGGTCTTATTGTGATCGGTCATGTTATTCCAGACCAAAAAAACACCTTTTATTATTGGCTGTCATCGCTAAACTCTTGTATTTTTCATAACATTGAGCCACACAGAAACTTTAGACCATCAAGTTCTGATGGATTCAGATTACAGTTGTGAATGGCATTCATGTTGAATTAAATTGCACAATGTCTCTCAAATTAATAAATTAATAATCATGATGCAAACAATCAGATTTTATAAGCCAGTCAAAGACATTTTCTCATGTAAATTCACCAACCCGAATATTTTATTTGAGCTAAAGCATTACCTATATTCAGTTTGCAATTTGACTGATGTTGACCTAAAAGAAAGTATAGCCCACTTTTTGAGATGTCAACTCTAACATATTTAATCTCACTAATGGATAAAGGATTACGGCTCTGCCAAATATGCACATGTGGGTGAAGCCATGCAGAAAGATAGTCGAATTTTTAACCTACACACACAGCGCTGCTTAACAACAGTTTTATTATCACAATATAAAGGGATGTTAAAAGCTCTGTGCAGCTTTAATCTGATAATGAATTGCAAGACGCTTGAGTTGAAGGGGGTCATTCAAGTACAGATGGAGTCTGCGTGCCACCTTTGTCACGCGTACTGTGTTTTTCATCACATAAATACAGATGTGTTGACATTTAAAACTTTAAAGGCTATCTGTGCTAATGGATTCAGTCAAATACACTAATGTCTACTAATTACAGACTACAGATACAAAAACTGATGGCAGTTTTAAGAGCAAAGTATCAAGATCATTGACTGTGACATTATGCCCATTTTTGGATTTGGGATAATACAAATATGAATTAAATCTATGTTTTTTTTTTGTTTTGTTTTTGTTTGTTTTTTCAAAGCTTTCACATCTAAATGATACTAATATTTAAAGCAATGTATTGAATATTCATGATATTCACACTAATTTTGCTGGCAATATAAAATTAAGTAACACTGAATATTTTGATGATTTTAATGCGCTTTTTAGATGGCCATTACGTTGGGGTTTTTTTATGACATTAAAGTAGTTTCATGATCCTTCCATGTCTTGAGACCCATAAGTATGAGAGAAATGTTCAGAAATGTTTAACAGTGTTTCTGATTTAAACTTTAGCAAAACTTTTATTTGTGTGAATCAATTGAAAAAGTCTGCTTGTAACATGTATGTTCTGTTTTGGTTTAGTTTCATTGTGTTTTAGTTCTAGTTTAGTTCTGTTCCTGTTTGTCTTTGTTCCCTTTGCTTGTTTGTCTTCATGGTTTCGGATTGAGTCACGCACGTTTCTGGTTACGTTAATTATCCCTGTGTGTATCTAAGCCTCCAGTTCTTTCTGTTCATTGTTCGGTGTCTTCTGAGTTTTACGGTTTTGCTAATTTCTCCAGAGAATTCTTGTTTTGGATTATTGGATTAAAGACTGTTTTTGTCATATTCTCCTGTCGTGCACTTCACTGCAGCAACATCTGACACTGCTTGAGTTAATGCATAAGTTTTTTGATTTTCAACCAGCTTTGTATCATTACAATATCTGTAGCAGATATCAGATGAACAGATATCCTTGATTATTTGTCAGCTGGATTACACAAAACACATCAGTTTGCATCATCTGGTGGACTTTTGACAGCTCCAAGGCTTTACAGATTGAACGCAATTTTTGTATTGCCACGCACGGGCAGTCAAATTGATAGAAGGGTGGCAACAAAATAAAACGTGCATTAAAGGTATTTAATTTTTTGGCAAAAGGGAATGCCACAGCCATTTTCTCTAGTCATGTAGCACCATTTGTTTTTTCTAACAGTTCTACTGCATAGATAGCCAAGTTTTATTAAAAGCCCATCTTGCCAGCGGTGAATTCCTCTTTTAACTGATTCAAACTTCTGATTCAATGATTCACTCAAAAATATTCACATACAGTGGGTACGGAAAGTATTCAGACCCCCTTAAATTTTTCACTCTTTGTTATATTGCAGCCATTTGCTAAAATCATTTAAGTTCATTTTTTTCCCTCATTAATGTACACACAGCATCCCATATTGACATAAAAACACAGAATTGTTGACATTTTTGCAGATTTATTAAAAAAGAAAAACTGAAATATCACATGGTCCTAAGTATTCAGACCCTTTGCTGTGACACTCATATATTTAACTCAGGTGCTGTCCATTTCTTCTGATCATCCTTGAGATGGTTCAACACCTTCATTTGAGTCTAGCTGTGTTTGATTATACTGATTGGACTTGATTAGGAAAGCCACACACCTGTCTATACAAGACCTTACAGCTCACAGTGCATGTCAGAGCAAATGAGAATCATGAGGTCAAAGGAACTGCCTGAAGAGCTCAGAGACAGAATTGTGGCAAGGCACAGATCTGGCCATGGTTACAAAAAAAATTCTGCTGCACTTAAGGTTCCTAAGAGCACAGTGGCCTCCATAATCCTTAAATGGAAGACATTTGGGATGACCAGAACCCTTCCTAGAGCTGGCCGTCTGGCCAAACTGAGCTATCGGGGGAGAAGAGCCTTGGTGAGAGAGGTAAAGAAGAACCCAAAGATCACTGTGGCTGAGCTCCAGAGATGCAGTCGAGAGATGGGAGAAAGTTGTAGAAAGTCACCCATCACTGCAGCCCTCCACCAGTCGGGGCTTTATGGCAGAGTGGCCCGACGGAAGCCTCTCCTCAGTGTAAGACACATGAAAGCCCACATGGAGTTTGTTAAAAAACACCTGAAGGACTCCAAGATGGTGAGAAATAAGATTCTCTGGTCTGATGAGACCAAGATTTAACTTTTTGGACTTTATTCTAAGCGGTATGTGTGGAGAAAACCAGGCACTGCTCATCACTTGTCCAATACAGTCCCAACAGTGAAGCGTGGTGGTGGCAGCATCATGCTGTGGGGGTGTTTTTCAGCTGCAGGGACAGGACGACTGGTTACAATGGAGGGAAAGATGAATGCGGCCAAGTACAGGGATATCCTGGACGAAAACCTTCTCCAGAGTGCTCAGGACCTCAGACTGGGCTGAAGGTTTACCTTCCAACAAGACAATGACCCTAAGAACACAGCTAAAATAATGAAGGATTGGCTTCACAACAACTCCGTGACTGTTCTTGAATGGCCCAGCCAGAGCCCTGACTTAAACCCAACTGAGCATCTCTGGAGAGACCTAAAAATGGCTGTCCACCAACGTTTACCATCCAACCTGACAGAACTGGAGAGGATCTGCAAGGAGGAATGGCAGAGGATCCCCAAATCCAGGTGTGAAAAACTTGTTGCATCTTTCCCAAAAAGACTGTATTAGATCAAAAGGGTGCTTCTACTAAATACAGAGAAAAGGGTCTGAATACTTAGGACCATGTGATATTTCAGTTTCCCTTTCGTGGGAACTATCGACGCTACGTCGGATGACGTGATGGGAACCCTCTGTATTTTTGTGTTCGTGAAGCACCTCTGTATCCAACCAATGAAAAGACGCGACGTCAGAGGCGGGTGACGTCACGGATCAGGAAGCTATAAAGCACACCTGAACACAAAGCACGCCAGCTTCTGTTGTCTTCAGCAAGCGTTCTCTGTATCTTGTCTGTCTTATTTATTGTTGTCTGTCTGATATATATATATACATATTCACACAGTGATCTCTTCGTCCGAGGACAAGAGTTTCAAAGCACAAAAATAAGACAAAAAGCATTATGGCGGAAAAGCAGCAACAGTTTAAAAAGTGTACTCCTCCTTGTCCACGCTACATAGTGACAGGAGATTCACACGACATGTGTGTGAAATGCCTGGGGGTTGAGCATGCACAGGCGGCTCTCGAGGGAGCCGTCTGTGTACACTGCGATCAGCTCACCCTCAGAGTGCTGCGATCTCGCCGGGCGCTCTTTGAGGAGGGCGCCGAGGCGAGTGTTCCCCGCGGGTCTGGTCCCGCTGTTGCCGAGGCACAGCGAAGGCTGCACTCGTGGGGTTCACAGATGGATCTAGCAGAGGGGGAAGAGACGGGCACTGCCCTATCGCTTCCCTTACCTGCTAGACCCAGTGTCTCTTCTTTGGTGGCGGAAGCACGCGTAGCGGTTTCTTCCCCCCGAAGAGAGGCACCGATGCTTAACATATCTTCCTCCGAGGAGGTTGATGTGGAGAGCGTCGATGAGGAACCGCCATCCTCATCCCCTGCTTATGAGGAGCTATTAGAGGTAGTGACCAGGGCAGTAGAAAAGTTAAAAATCGACTGGCCCGCGGAAAAAGCTGAAAATAAACCAAAAAGTAAGCTTGATGAAAGGTTTCTTCCCGCGCGGTCACTACCTCAGCGCCGGGGTCTGCCGTTTTTCCCGACCTCCACACCGAGGTGTCGAGGTCGTGGAAGAGGCCAGTACAATACAGACTGTACAGCCCGCAGACGTCACTATATAGCAATATAGTTGGGCTGAAACGTCACGGCTATGGGGCGATGCCTCGGGTCGAGGAGACGCTCGCGAGCCATCTCTCACCCGAGCCCACATCGTCCCTTAAGACCCCGACGCTGCCCACCAAGCCCCTAAAGACAACTTCCAGCTTGGTGGGCAAGGCTTATTCGGCGGCAGGTCAGGCGGCGGCATGCCTTCATACCATGTCTATCTTACAGGCATACCAAGCCGACCTGCTGGGGGAAATTGATGACACTGGGGAAGCGTCCTTTGAGGCTATTCACGAGCTCAGAAAGGCAACAGATTTAGCTCTCCGGGCCACCAAGGAGACGGCCAAATCCATCGGCCGCTCTATGGCAGCCCTGGTGGCCACGGAGAGGCATCTCTGGCTCAACCTCTCAGACATCAAGGAGAGAGATAAAAATGTTCTCATGGACGCGCCGCTGTCTCCTGATGGCCTGTTCGGCGACGCAGTGTCAACTGTCGTCGACAGGTTTCAGGAGACACGAAAGCAGACAGCGGCATTTTCTAAAATTATTCCCCGCCGCTCTCATCCCCCCGAGGCTGCTGGGCGGGAGCAGCCTCGGCCGACAGCCAGCTCCTCAGCACACAGGGTGCAACAAAGAGCCAGTGTCGCCTCCCGCGCTCCCCCACAAAGATTTGGGGGGCCGGGGCGGGTGGCACAGGCGAAGCCTTCCGGAGGTAGGACGGATCTGAGGACCGTCATTATCTCCCGGAAGGCTTCAAAGAAGAGGTCCTGACCTTTATAGTGCAGGATCTCTCGAGGGCAGCCCCTCCGGGGGGATTCGGATATCGGGTCCCTCCCGGTGCCCTCAGGGGACCGTCCTGTCAACCCTGCCACCCAGCGTGCGTCAGGGCACAGCGGTCTCCGCCGATCCTCCGAGGAGGGTTGGCCAGCACGTGATTCGCCTGTCTGCCGGTGCGCCGCGTCAGATGGACGAGCCAAGTGCTCAAAAACACCAGAGACCAGTCTCGAGAGACTGGTTCCCTTAGTAGAATATTTGGAAGAGTGGAAAAATCTCCCGAATGTTTCGAAGTGGGTGCTGCTCATGGTAGAACAGGGCTACAGAATTCAGTTCGGTTCACGACCGCCCAAGTTCAATGGGGTGCTTCCTACGGTGGTAACCCCAGAGCAGTCTCTGGTGATGGAGCAAGAAGTAACGACGCTTTTGCAAAAAGGGGCTATAGAAAGGGTTTCCCCTCCCAGCAAAATGTCGGGCTTTTACAGCCGCTACTTCATTGTTCCGAAGAAGGATGGAGGGTTGCGTCCGATCATAGATTTACGTGTGTTAAATCGATCAGTAAGGAAGTTGAAGTTCAAAATGCTTACACTCAGACAGATCATCCCTCAGATCAGGTCCGAGGACTGGTTTGTAGCGATAGATCTGAAAGACGCATACTTTCATGTATCCATCCATCCTTCACACAGGAAGTTCCTCAGGTTTGCTTTCGGGGGCGAAGCTTACCAATACAGGGTTCTTCCGTTCGGCCTATCCCTCTCACCCCGCACGTTCACGAAGTGCGTGGATGCAGCGCTGGCTCCGCTGAGACTCCAGGGCATCCGCGTGCTGAACTATATCGACGATTGGTTGATACTAGCTCAAACAGAACAATTGGCAGTTCAACATCGAGATGTTGTTCTGTCGCACATGAAAAGGCTTGGGCTGAGGCTCAACGCCAAAAAGAGTGTGCTGGTCCCAAGTCAGGTTGCAAACTATTTAGGTGTAATCTGGGATTCCACCACGATGCAGGCGCAGTTGTCCCCTGCTCGTGTGAGTTCCATTCTCGGGGCCGTGAAAGGGGTGAAATTAGGCCAGTCACTCACTGTAAAACAGTGTCAGAGACTGTTGGGTCTGATGGCAGCTGCGTCCAACGTCATTACTTTTGGCCTCCTGCACATGAGACCCTTACAGTGGTGGCTCAGGACCAAGGGGTTTTCCCCGAGGGGAAATCCTTTTCGCATGATCAAAGTCACGCGGCGATGCCTTCGTGCTCTGGTCATGTGGAAGAAGCCTTGGTTCCTAACCCAGGGACCCGTGCTGGGGACTTCTGGTCGTCGTGTAATGCTTACGACAGATGCTTCCCTCACGGGCTGGGGGGCGATCATGAGTGGTCGCTCGGCTCAGGGTCTTTGGGAGGACCATCAGCTCTCCTGGCACATAAATCGGCTGGAGATGATGGCGGTGCTTCTTGCACTGAAACACTTCCTCCCCGACCTGAGAGACCATCATGTGCTGGTCCGAACGGACAACACTACGGTGGTCTCGTATATCAACCATCAGGGGGGTTTGCGGTCTCGCCCATTATCAAAGTTGGCCAGTCGCATCCTCCTCTGGTCCCAGGGAAAGCTCCTCTCGCTGAGAGCAGCCTACATCCCCGGGCGGTTGAATGTGGGAGCGGACGCCCTGTCGAGGCAGGGCGCGAGATCGGGGGAATGGAAACTCCACACCAAGGTGGTGGAGTTAATATGGAAAACTTTCGGTCGAGCTCAAGTCGATCTTTTTGCCACAGAGGAGTCAGCTCAGTGTCCTCTGTGGTACTCACTTCAACACCCAGCACCTCTAGGGCTGGATGCCATGCTACAGACGTGGCCGAGGCTACGTCTGTATGCATTTCCCCCAGTCTCAATGCTCCCGGGAGTTCTGGAAAAGGTTCGCCAGGAGAAGGTCGACCTAATATTGGTGGCCCCTTACTGGCCGACCAGAATATGGTTTTCGGACATAATGTCTCTTCTGCACGGCTCTCCCTTAGAGCTTCCCCTCAGGCAGGATCTCCTGTCTCAAGTGGGCGGCACGATTCTCCATCCCCGCCCAGAAATGTGGAAACTGTGGGCCTGGCCCCTGAGGGGGCAAGGCTCATAGGATCTGGTCTCCCAACTGAGGTTGTGGAGACCATCCTTCATTCCAGAGCTCCCTCCACGAGGAAGTTGTACTTATACAAATGGAAATTGTTCTCTGTGTGGTGTGAACAACATAATTTGGACCCGGTCCATTCTTCAGTCTCAGACGTGCTTCGGTTCCTTCAGGAAAAGTTCTCGGAAGGTTTAACCCCTTCCACGCTGAAAGTATATGTGGCCGCTATTTCGGCTCATCATATTCCTGTAGGGGGCTCCTCGCTGGGTCGAGACCCTCTAGTAGTACGCTTCCTCCGTGGTGCACTCAGGTTGAGGCCTGTGGTGCGCACAAAGACCCCGACCTGGGACCTCACTATTGTGCTCCAAGGGCTGGCTGAGGCTCCCTTCGAGCCAATAGAGGAGGTGTCAGACAAATTCCTGACACTTAAAACTATCTTTCTCTTGGCCGTCTCTTCTTTGAAGAGAATTGGTGATTTACAAGCGCTGTCAATAGCTCCATCTTGTCTTGAGTTTGCGCCTGGTATGGTGAAAGCCTTTTTGCATACCAGGCCGGGCTATGTTCCAAAGGTTCCGACGAGGGTCCCAGGCCCCATTGTACTTGAGGCTTTCTGCCCGCCTCCTTTTGCAAACTTGGATCAGGAAAGGAAGAATCTGCTTTGCCCTGTAAGAGCATTAGATGCGTATGTCCACAGAGCTGCCCTGTGGAGAAAAACAGAACAATTGTTTGTGTGTTATGGGTCCCCTAAGAAGGGGGGCCCAGCATCTAAACAGCGGATGAGCAAGTGGGTGGTCGAGGCCATCTCACTTGCATATGAGACGGTGGGGCGCCCGTGTCCTTTGATGGTGCGGGCTCACTCCACGAGAGGTATGGCCGCGTCCAGAGCTCTTCTATCTGGTGTCTCTATGGACGACATTTGTGGTGCGGCTGGATGGTCATCCCAGCACACCTTTATCAGATTTTACAATCTTCACCTTAATATCACTCCGGGGGCCAGGGTGCTACAAGATAGCAGCCAGACACTTGGAGAGACGGCGTAGTTGGGATTGCGTTCCCATCACGTCATCCGACGTAGCGTCGATAGTTCCCACGAAAGGGAACGTCTCGGGTTACGAGTGTAACCCTTGTTCCCTGAGTAAGGGAACGAGACGCTACGTCACGTGGCCGTATCTCCTGCATACCTGGTGCGCTTGCTTCAGACAACCTACAGAAGCTGGCGTGCTTTGTGTTCAGGTGTGCTTTATAGCTTCCTGATCCGTGACGTCACCCGCCTCTGACGTCGCGTCTTTTCATTGGTTGGATACAGAGGTGCTTCACGAACACAAAAATACAGAGGGTTCCCATCACGTCATCCGACGTAGCGTCTCGTTCCCTTACTCAGGGAACAAGGGTTACACTCGTAACCCGAGACGTTTCGTTTTTTAATAAATCTGCAAAAATGTCAACAATTCTGTTTTTCTGTCAATATGGGGTGCTGTGTGAACATTAATGAGGAAAAAAAATGAACTTAAATGATTTTAGCAAATGGCTGCAATATAACAAAGAGTGAAACATTTAAGGGGGTCTGAATACTCTCCGTACCCACTGTAAGTCACCTTATGGCATTCTCATATATTGACCATGTGTGACAATCTTCACTGTTGTCCAGTCTAGAGAATTTACTATTTCTATTTCCAAGCAGAGTCGAAACTTACCAGTCTGAACGAACGGAGGACAGACAGACCCTCCACGTTGGAAAGGCCCAACTCCATCAGACTCAAACAAACGATAATTCCATCAAAGATGTTCCAGCCTTGCTGAAAGTAATAGTATGGATCCAGAGCAAAGATCTTCAGCATCATCTCTGCTGTGAAGATTCCAGTGAACACCTGGTAAGCAAGAATAAAACTTTACATTGAAATATAAGTAGATATATGCACATAACTACAATGGAAACACGTTTATCAAATAAATCCCTCGATGTGCAACAAAAAACTCACATGACTTTGCCTCAACAGTGGATGTGATTGGATAATTGGACTAACCAGTGGGCCAGTTTCATTGCACAGCATCTCAAAAGTTTGTTTGGTCACTCTGAAATAACTGAGCCAAAGTCTGTCATCAAAATGATTTGGTTTAATTTCCTCCCAGAAGCATCTCACATGATTGAGTTAGCAAACATCAGGCATCTGAACGCAAGACAACATGACAGCGTTTATTGCGTTTCGTCTGCACGCTCTGAGACACAAGTCATTTACGATGTAGGAAAAAAGAGCCAGAGTGGCTCTCTATTGTGGCAACTTCCATTTTTATTACAGATACTTTGCACCAATTTCCTAGGAAGTGACAATTTTGTTCGCCACATGGGATGGAAATGCTGCTTTATTCACAAATGTTTTATTCTGATATTTTAAATTTGCAGCTTTTGAATGAAACATAGCAAATGATAATAATCATAAATGTTTCTTGAGCAGCAAATCAGCATATTAGAATTATTTCTGAAGGATCATGTGACACTGAAGACGGCTGAAAATACAGCTTTGCCACCAGGAATAAATTACATTTTAAAATATATTAAAATAGAAGACAGTTATTTTGAATTGTAATATTATTTCACAGTATTACAGCTTTAACTGTATTTTTGACCAAATAAACGCAGCCTCGGTGAGAATAAGAGACATCATAAAAAAATCATAATTATTCCAAAAAATTCCAAAGAAGCAAAGAAACAGGGCTGGCTAAGATGCTCAAAAAAAAAACACGTTTTTGAGAGCGCCACTGTTACTGTAATTGTCCTCACCAGGTTTCCAACACTCAGCATGCTGTTGAATTCATCCGTCATGGGATAGTGCTCTAGTGCCATGAACAATGTGTTGAGAACAATGCAAATGGTAATTGCAAGGTCCAGAAAGGGGTCCATCACCATGACTTTAAGTCCTTCCTTCACTCTCATCCAGGCTGGAGAACATGTCCATATCAGGTACTTCTTTGCAAATTCATACCAGCATGGAGGACATTTCTGACGGGCCTCTTCAAGTTCTAAGAGAGGAGATGGAAAACAGTAAAGTTTTAATAAAAAGAATTTTAAGGATCTGCTTTTAATAGATAAATTGTTTTTCCTTGACAGCAGTGAGATTAAACGGAAAGCAATCCGAAAGATATTTGCTTCTTCCTATTTGTCTCATAAGAAAAAGAGTTTCAGAAGAGAGTCTCAGACTGTGCTCATATTTGTCATGGTACCAAAGTCTGCAATCAAAGTTAGAGATCTCAATGTGAACTCAAATATTTCTCATCAAATTCTTCTGAGATCCAGTGATCTACTGATCTCCGCTGATATCCACATTAATACTCTTACATCTACTTCTATTCTTCTACAGCATGTCTACAATTCTCTCATTTGTGTCTGTTTTTATTGTTATTTTTTTAATAATTTTAGTCCGTCACACCCTCCATGGCGTCACTGAAGAAGCTGACAGAGCTCAGTCCTCTCTTCCTGTGAGGAGGCGGGACTTCCTCCTGCATGTCGACAGTCAGCTTGGCAGCTGCAAAGGTCTGTTCATTCTGACACTCTGGCTCCTGTCAATCAAAATGAACATAAAAAAAATAAGCAGCATAAACGGTATGTACTAATACTAGCCTATATAACAAATCTCTATTTTTTTTGAAAAATGTAAACAATATCATCACCCAGCAATATATTAAAAGTTGGATATATTGTACATAGTACTTTACCTGGATACATACAATACACTCATATAAAACAGATAATACTATAAAGTAAATCTCGTCTGCGTGATTGTTTATATCGTTGCAAAATGTAAGCTGTATTATTGCACAGCTCTATATTTCCATTGATGTATGGGTTGTTAGGATTTGGCCGAGATACAACTATTTGAAAATCTGGAAAATCAAAAAACAAATTGAATTTACCTCGGCATAGTTGAATAACAAGAGTTCAGTACATGGAAAAGACATACAGTGAGTTTCAAACTCCATTGCTTCCTCCTTCTTATATAAATCTCAGTTGTTTAAAAGACCTCCGAAGAACAGACGAATCTCAACATAACACCGACTGTTACGTAACAGTCGGGATCATTAATATGTACGCCCCCAATATTTGCATATGCCAGCCCATGTTCAAGGCATTAGACAAGGGCAGCCAGTATTAATGTCTGGATCTGTGCACAGCTGAATCATCAGACTAGATAAGCAAGCAAGAACAATTGCGAAAAATGGCAGATGGAGCAATAATAACTGACATGATCCATGATATCATGATATTTTTAGTGATATTTGTAAACTGTCTTTCTAAATGTTTCGTTAACATGTTGCTAATGTACTGTTAAATGTGTTTCAAGTGACCATAGTTTCTTACTGTATTCACGGAGACAAGACTGTCGTTATTTTCATTTTTTAAACACTTGCAGTCTGTATAATTCATAAACACAACTTCATTCTTTATAAATCTCTCCAACAGTGTGTAATGTTAGCTTTAGCCACGGAGCACTATCAAACTCATACAGAATCAAATGTAAACATCCAAATAAATACCATACTTACGCGATTAGACATGTTGCATGACGAACACTTTGTAAAGAACAGTTTTGAGGGTTATATTCGCTGTGTGAACTTTGTTTATGCTGTTAAAGGCAAGCGCGAGCTCCGTGGGAGGGGAGCACGAGAATTTAAAGGGGCTGCAGCCTGAATCAGCGCATATTTAATGATGCCCCAAAATAGGCAGTTACAAAAATAATTAAAAAAAAATCTATGCTGCACAGACACATTCAGGGGACGCCTTAGACTTATATTACATCTTTTGAAAACACGTTCTACGGCACCTTTAAAGAAAAATCAATAATTTTGACCCATACAATGTATTGTTGGCTATTGCTACACATATACCCGTGCAACTTATGACTGCTTTTGTGATCCAGGGTCACATATTATATATAGCCTGCCCTGATTTTTTTATTTTTTGTTGCAAAATGTAACTATATTATCAGCAGTTATTGCCCAATTTTATCCATATACATACAGTACACTGACATAAAAAGAAGCAAATCTGAGCAGCTTGATTGCTTTTTCTAGTTGAAAATAATCTCTTTGATCCATTTCAATCGAGTTTTCTCCCGCTTTATAGTACTGAAACTGCACTTGTAAAGGTAGTGAATGATCTACTACTTCCTGGTGTTCTCTGTCTATACTTCAGCTACTTGACCTCAGCTCTACCTTTGATACTGTCTCCAATGATTTCCTTACTTCTTGCCTCTTGGATGTGGGTATTTCTAGTGCTGCTCTTTCTTGGTTTTCTTCCTATCTCTCTGACAGACAGTTCTACATATCAGTACAGGATTTTCGATCACCTACTGTCCCCCTGAAGCAAGGTGTCCCCCAGGGATCCATTCTCGGCCCATTATTATTCATAATTTACATACTACCTCTGGGTCGTCATGGTTTTAATTATCACTTCTACACTGATTACATCCAAATATACACTATCTAAATAATTTTTTTTATGTAAAACTGGTGTACTGTAGATAAGTCCATACCGTGCCCTCCTTGACCCTCTCCATACTGAACGCTGGAAAAGAGGTCGGGGTGTGCAGGCCAATGCTGGTGATGCCGTTATGTTCCAAAGAAAGGTTTAGTCTGCCGTTACGTGTGAGGGTGGGCGTGAACACCTGCGATGAGTGACTCCTGATGCTGCCCGTACGACGCTTGTTCCACGGTGTTGCCATGGAGCCCGCTCGGCTCCGCCCATCATCATGAATGCTGTGTTCATCGTCTGCAAATTCAGCCTCTGAATTGTTGCGCGGCCGGAAGGTAAAGATACTGACTTGGCTTCCACGGCGAGTGCTCAGAGGATGGGAGGAGAGAGTGGCTAGGAGAGGGTGAGCTGGCTGGAGGACAGGAGATTGAAAAAGAGAGGGCAGATGATAAGAAAGACAAGACATTCATATGACAAAAGTGATTTTTTACATTTTATGTGGAAAATGTGGTATTTTTATATTTAAATTTTAGTTAGGTTAATTAAAAGTGCTATTTCTTTTTGTCTAAATTTTTTTTAAATGAACTGGCAGTCAAAAGTTTGGAATAATTAAGTTTGTTAATGTTATTGAAAGAAGTCTCTTCTGCATTTATTTGCTCAAAAATACAGTAAAAAGTGTAATATAGTGAAATATTATTACAATTTAAAATAACTGTTTTCTATTTGAATATATATTCAAATGTAATTTATTTCAATGATCAAAGCTGAATTTTCAGCATCGTTACTCCAGTCTTCACTGTTTTATTTAATTTTGGCTTTAATGGTGTCATTTTTTTAAAAAGTAACACTTTACAATACAGTGTCATTTCTTAATATTAGCTAATGCATTAGTTAACATGAACTAAGATTAATAAATGCTGTTTTTTAATCAGGAAAAATGGCTTTCCTGAAAGCCAAATATAAATAAAACAGTTCTGAAATAGTTTGGAAATACTTACTTTCTCATCAAACGGGTCACATTTTGGCGAAATGTTGTCCTCTGTCTCCTCTGACAGCATTCTGTGAGATCTCAGTCTACTTCGACATTTCACAGAGTCTTTTCGAGAGAAGGTTGATGGAGATAAATCCACTGCCAGGGCCATCTCAGCCTCTTTTCTACGCTGTTTTGCTAATGCCTAACACCAAGGACAACAGAAAAATCAGATGTGCTTGAACTGAATTTGCAAATGAAATGAAATGTATTGAGTATAACAACTGTTTATACTCCTAATATACAGGGTTCTTGCAGTGCAAAGCAACACATTTTAGGTAGGTGCTGGGAAAGGTACATCATTTGACTAATTTTAAACTGTATTCAAAATCAACATAAAATGATGTTCACAATCCATTTAACTTGATTTTATCCACTGATAAATGGCAGCCAAACAGGAAAGGCAAATATTTGTTATTATTATTTTTATTATTATCTGAAAATGATCTGAAGGATTATATGGAAGCTTGTTTCCGCCACTGAATAAAAAATAAAAAGGTCATTGCGACTTTGTATCTTACAATTCTGACTTTTTTCTAACAATTGTGAGTTTACATCTTGCAAATCTGACTTTTTCACTTTTTCCTATAAACTTGCAATTGCGAGTTATGAAGTCAGAATCGCATTATATAGTCACAATTGCGAGTTATAAAGTCAGAATTACATTATATAGTCACAATTACATTATATAGTCACAATTGCGAGATATGAAGTCACAATTGCATTATAGTCACAATTGCGAGTTATAAAGTCAGAATTGCATTATATAGTCACAATTGCGAGTTATAAAGTCAGAATTGCATTATATAGTCACAATTGCGAGTTATAAAGTCAGAATTGCATTACAGTCACAATTGCTAGCTATAAAGTCAGAATTGCATTATATAGTCACAATTGCGAGTTATAAAGTCAGAATTGCATTATATAGTCACAATTGCGAGTTATAAAGTCAGAATTGCATTATATAGTCACAATTGCGAGTTATAAAGTCAGAATCGCATTATATAGTCACAATTGCGAGTTATAAAGTCAGAATTGCATTATATAGTCACAATTGCGAGTTATAAAGTCAGAATTGCATTATATAGTCACAATTGCGAGTTATAGACAGAATTGCATTATAGTCACAATTGCGAGCTATAAAGTCAGAATCGCATTATATAGTCACAATTGCGAGTTATAAAGTCAGAATCGCATTATATAGTCACAATTGCGAGTTATAAAGTCAGAATTGCATTATATAGTCACAATTGCGAGTTATAGTCAGAATTGCATTATAGTCACAATTGCGAGCTATAAAGTCAGAATCGCATTATATAGTCACAATTGCGAGTTATAAAGTCAGAATTGCATTATATAGTCACAATTGCGAGTTATAGACAGAATTGCATTATAGTCACAATTGCGAGTTATAAAGTCAGAATCGCATTATATAGTCACAATTGCGAGTTATAAAGTCAGAATTGCATTATATAGTCACAATTGCGAGTTATGAAGTCAGAATTGCATTATAGTCACAATTGCGAGTTATAAAGTCAGAATTGCATTATAGTCACAATTGCGAGTTAGAAAGTCAGAATTGCATTATATAGTCACAACTGCGAGTTATAAAGTCAGAATTGCATTATATAGTCACAATTGCGAGTAATAAAGTCAGAATTGCATTATAGTCACAATTGCGCGTTATAAAGTCAGAATTGCATTATATAGTAACAATTGCGAGTTATAAAGTCAGAATCGCATTATATAGTCACAATTGCAAGTTATAAAGTCAGAATTGCATTATATAGTCACAATTGCGAGTTATAAAGTCAGAATTGCATTATATAGTCACAATTGCGAGTTATAAAGTCAGAATTGCATTACAGTCACAATTGCTAGCTATAAAGTCAGAATTGCATTATATAGTCACAATTGCGAGTTATAAAGTCAGAATTGCATTATAGTCACAATTGCGAGCTATAAAGTCAGAATTGCATTATATAGTCACAATTGTGAGTTATAAAGTCAGAATTGCATTATATAGTCACAGTTGCGAGTTATGAAGTCAGAATTGCATTATAGTCACAATTGTGAGTTATAAAGTCAGAATTGCATTATAGTCACAATTGCGAGTTATAAAGTCAGAATCGCATTATTTAGTCACAATTGCGAGTTATAAAGTCAGAATCGCATTATATAGTCACAATTGCGAGTTATAAAGTCAGAATTGCATTATATAGTCACAATTGCGAGTTATAAAGTCAGAATTGCATTATAGTCACAATTGCGAGCTATAAAGTCAGAATCGCATTATATAGTCACAATTGCGAGTTATAAAGTCAGAATCGCATTATATAGTCACAATTGCGAGTTATAAAGTCAGAATTGCATTATATAGTCACAATTGCGAGTTATAAAGTCAGAATTGCATTATATAGTTACAATTGCGAGTTATAGACAGAATTGCATTATAGTCACAATTGCGAGCTATAAAGTCAGAATCGCATTATATAGTCACAATTGCGAGTTATAAAGTCAGAATCGCATTATATCGTCACAATTGCGAGTTATAAAGTCAGAATTGCATTATATAGTCACAATTGCGAGTTATAGTCAGAATTGCATTATAGTCACAATTGCGAGCTATAAAGTCAGAATCGCATTATATGTCACAATTGCGAGTTATAAAGTCAGAATTGCATTATATAGTCACAATTGCGAGTTATAGACAGAATTGCATTATAGTCACAATTGCGAGTTATAAAGTCAGAATCGCATTATAGTCACAATTGCGAGTTATAAAGTCAGAATTGCATTATATAGTCACAATTGCGAGTTATGAAGTCAGAATTGCATTATAGTCACAATTGCGAGTTATAAAGTCAGAATTGCATTATAGTCACAATTGCGAGTTAGAAAGTCAGAATTGCATTATATAGTCACAACTGCGAGTTATAAAGTCAGAATTGCATTATATAGTCACAATTGCGAGTAATAAAGTCAGAATTGCATTATAGTCACAATTGCGCGTTATAAAGTCAGAATTGCATTATATAGTAACAATTGCGAGTTATAAAGTCAGAATCGCATTATATAGTCACAATTGCGAGTTATAAAGTCAGAATTGCATTATATAGTCACAATTGCGAGTTATAAAGTCAGAATTGCATTATATAGTCACAATTGCGAGTTATAGACAGAATTGCATTATAGTCACAATTGCGAGCTATAAAGTCAGAATCGCATTACATAGTCACAATTGCGAGTTATAAAGTCAGAATCGCATTATATCGTCACAATTGCGAGTTATAAAGTCAGAATTGCATTATATAGTCACAATTGCGAGTTATAGACAGAATTGCATTATAGTCACAATTGCGAGCTATAAAGTCAGAATCGCATTATATAGTCACAATTGCGAGTTATAAAGTCAGAATCGCATTATATAGTCACAATTGCGAGTTATAGACAGAATTGCATTATAGTCACAATTGCGAGTTATAAAGTCAGAATCGCATTATATAGTCACAATTGCGAGTTATAAAGTCAGAATTGCATTATATAGTCACAATTGCGAGTTATAAAGTCAGAATTGCATTATAGTCACAATTGCGAGTTATAAAGTTAGAATTGCATTATAGTCACAATTGCGAGTTAGAAAGTCAGAATTGCATTATATAGTCACAACTGCGAGTTATAAAGTCAGAATTGCATTATATAGTCACAATTGCGAGTAATAAAGTCAGAATTGCATTATAGTCACAATTGCGAGTTATAGTCAGAATCGCATTATATAGTCACAATTGCGAGTTATAAAGTCAGAATCGCATTATATCGTCACAATTGCGAGTAATAAAGTCAGAATTGCATTATATAGTCACAATTGCGAGTTATAGACAGAATTGCATTATAGTCACAATTGCGAGTTATAAAGTCAGAATCGCATTATATAGTCACAATTGCGAGTTATAAAGTCAGAATTGCATTATATAGTCACAATTGCGAGTTATGAAGTCAGAATTGCATTATAGTCACAATTGCGAGTTATAAAGTCAGAATTGCATTATAGTCACAATTGCGAGTTAGAAAGTCAGAATTGCATTATATAGTCACAACTGCGAGTTATAAAGTCAGAATTGCATTAGTCACAATTGCGAGTAATAAAGTCAGAATTGCATTATAGTCACAATTGCGCGTTATAAAGTCAGAATTGCATTATATAGTCACAATTGCGAGTTATAAAGTCAGAATTGCATTATAGTCACAATTGCGAGTTATAAAGTCAGAATTGAATTATATAGTCACAGTTGTGAGATATGAAGTCAGAATTGCACTATATAGTCACAATTGCGAGTTATGAAGTCAGAATTGCATTATAGTCACAATTGCGAGTTATAAAGTCAGAATCGCGTGATATAGGTCACAATTGCGAGTTATAAAGTCAGAATCGCATTATATAGTCACAATTGCGAGTTATAAAGTCAGAATCGCATTATATAGTCACAATTGCGAGTTATAAAGTCAGAATCGCATTATATAGTCACAACTGCGAGTTATGAAGTCAGAATCGCATTATATAGTCACAACTGCGAGTTATGAAGTCAGAATCGCATTATATAGTCACAATTGCGAGTTATGAAGTCAGAATCGCATTATATAGTCACAATTGCGAGTTATAAAGTCAGAATTGCATTATATAGTCACAATTGCGAGTTATAGACAGAATTGCATTATAGTCACAATTGCGAGTTATAGACAGAATTGCGAGATATAAACTCACAATTGTAAGTTATAAAGTCAGAATTTCTCAGATAATTAAGTTTATATCTTACCATTCTGACTTTATATCATGCAATTGTGAGTTATAGTCAGAATTCATTGTGAGTTATAAAGTCAGAATTGTGAGATACAATATAGATATTATACATTATGTAGATATTTACCTCAGAATTGGACTTTGTAACTCACAATTGCGAGTTTATATCTCACAATTTTGAGAAATAAATGTCAGAATTGGGAGTTTATATAACACGCAATTGCGACTTTATATCACGTAATTCTGACTTTATAACTGGCAATTGTGAATTATATCTCGCAATTCTGAGAAAAAAAGTCAGAACTGTGAGACAAAAACAGCAATTCTTTTTTTTTTTTTTTTTTTTTTTTAATTCCATGGCGTAAACAAGCTTCCATAGGATTATATTGAACTTATAGCTTTACATGAGAGTGGCAATTGTCTGGTACTTGTCTGGTCCTTATTTTAACCAAAAAAACTTACCAACATTTAAGATGCCCAACCCCAGTTTAAATGAAATTGATCTAACCTGTTTGGCTTCACAAAAAGTTAAGAAGTTCAGGTAATGATTCTTGTTTATTTCAGTCTGTTAATGTATAAGAATAGTTGTCGAATTACACTCTGTTCCTTGCGTAGCTGTTCCATCGCCAGCTGAAACTCTCTTTCTTTTGCCCAGGCTTCTGCGATGGTCGCCTGGTTTTGCTCCTCGTATGCCATGGCCACAACAGCCAGGATCAAGTTCACCAGGTAAAATGAACCCAGAAATATCACCAGCACGAAGAAAATCATGTAGGTCTTCCCTGCTGACCGCAGAGTCTGCCACAGAGACGGAGAAGAGAGGTTTGCAAAAATAATTAGTCTCTGTGACAAAAGGTTATTATTTCTTCAATGTCAGGGCTTGTACCTGATGGTAGAGGTTTTCCCAGTAGTCTTGTGTCATTAGTCTGAAGAGAGCCAGGAATGCCCAGCCAAAGGTGTCAAAGCTCGTATAGCCGTAGTTTGGGTTCCGACCTGTTTTTAAACAGTCAAACCCATCAGGGCACTTCCTGTGTATGGAAGAAACATGAAGATATTTAACAGCAGGAATGATAGTGTGAGACATAGGGGAGCGTATATCAGAAGAAGAAAGGTTCTATATAGAACCTTAAAGGGTTCTGAAACCTTTTGGCATAAAGGTTCTTTACAATTGAAACAAGAACCCTAGAGTTCCATTTAGAACCCCACTGAACAGTTTTTCTAAGAATGTAGAATAGGAACTTGGAGGAATGTGATGAAAGCATGTTTAGGTCTCACTTCAACCCCAAAATTTAATGGAAATATATTATATATATATTGCTTCCAAAAAATGAATCCTATATTTATTAAATATGAAAATAAGTGCAATGATTTTTTTTTACTTGAAATTACATAGTTTAAAGGCAGTACAACAAATACTACCATGATGTATAAATATAAGTATAATTTAATTAATATGCACTACCATTCAAAAGTT
The DNA here is from genome assembly GCF_024489055.1 of Chanodichthys erythropterus. Lineage (NCBI taxonomy): Eukaryota > Metazoa > Chordata > Actinopteri > Cypriniformes > Xenocyprididae > Chanodichthys > Chanodichthys erythropterus. The sequence goes on from NC_090236.1 coordinate 10,735,492, forward strand.
TGGGATCAGTAAGATTTTATGCTTTTGAAAGAAGTCTCTTTTTCTGACCAAGGCTGCATTTATTTGATCAAAAATACAGTAAAAACAGAAATATTGTGAAATATTATTATAGTTTTCCATATAAATATGTTTTAAATTCAAAGCTGAATTTTCAGCATCATTACTCCAGTCTTCAGTGTCACATGATCCTTCAAAAATCATTCTTATATGATGATTTACTGATTATTATTAATGTTGAAACCATTTTTTTTTCAGGATTCTTATGAATAGAAATTAATTTATTAGAAATAGAAATAACATTACTGTTATTTGTCGTCAATTTAATGTGTCCTTGATGCAAAAAAGTATCAGTTTCTTTAATCCCAAACTTTTGAATTGTTAGTACTTGTCAAATATAAAGGAACTCATCTCAGTTCCTGTAAGGCAGCACAGCAGTCACATATGTTGAGGCCCAAAAAAAGATTATAAGTAAACAGATGGGTATCGAGTTGCAGTTAATTTTTTTCCCCCGACCTCGGTCCTTCCTCTCTTTCTCTCCGTTACCATGGTGACATTAAGTTTGAGTGACAGGCCAAGCAGAGGACAGACGCCTGTCAATCTGACAGAGGGATCATTTAGTAATGGAACTGCCAACAGCTGGACAGCAGAGCCGCAAAACGAGGCCATCTGTAAATCTCTCGCCCAAAGGCAGAAAGAGAGAGGGAGATTGTGCAAACATGATCTCTCTGACAATGTGTTCAAACACACACAGGTTTATATAATACAGTGCAGTACAAAACCACGCTCAGAGACTGTAACGATACAACCTGTGTCATAGACAAGAGGAGAGATCTCACAATACAGGGTTATCTCATGATAGGGTGACCAGATTTCTCATGGTGGAATACGGGACGAGTAACTTGACATTATCCAGCAATAATAATTTTCATGTGTTCATTTCATTTCATTACATAATAATGGCAGTATATACATGTCAAAGTCAGACATGCCCCTTTGCCAGCTGTGATGCCTGGTTACTGGTTTAAACTTGGCCCAGGTTTGTAAAAGATTTTTGGGTCAGCACACCTTAATAGCTTCAACAATTGATTGCCAATTAAGTTTAGAATACAATGAAATAATTAGAACCCAGTTTAGGTCAGATAGCTGCTAATGCTGGATATTTTGATGAATCAAAAATTTAAGTTTTTTTCTATGTATAAACTGTTTATGTAATAAAATCTGTTTTTATAATTTGTGTTGTCCCTTACCAGTGCAAAATTATCACAAATTAAAAAGGATTCATGCAAATATTGTCCAAAACCCCACTTTTCTAGGGCGTTTCCAAACTTTTGGAAGGCAGTGTAGATATAAATATTTGTTATATATTGTTATATAAAAAGAAATTTACAAACAAGTTACAAACAATACAACAAATACGACAGAGATTAAACTTGTTTTTTTACATTTGAATATACTGACAAATATTTAATTAGGCTACTGTCCCTTTAAGACCGAATCCATGGATGTAATATAGGCTACTGACACATTTCCTGTTTTTACCCACCTGTTTACGTCCACTTAACCGACTGTATTTACGTGAGATACTCCACACGATGGACATTTTGAAAAACTTTGTGTGCATTTGACCATTCAGGCGCGAGGAGAACTGATCGCGCGAAAGAGAGAGAGAGTGCGTGAGAGAGAGGCTTCTGGTCTGTGTTATTCAGCGTGATTCCGCCTATCCCGCCTTCACTAATCGATAACGAATTGTGATTGAATGGTAACTTTGTTCTATGACGAATTGATTAGGCTGTTCTTGTGTGACAGAACTCCATCACACAGTTGAAAGATGAAATACGGGACAAAACATTATTTTTTTCTTAATAAGTCGGGACACTAAAAATAGAGCTGAAATACGGGACTGTCCCGGGAAAAACGGGACGTCTGGTCACCCTATCTCATGATTATCCTAAAATATTCGAAAAGGAGAATAAAAATTAAAGAATTGTTGATCATTTTATATGTATGCGTCTTTATGCACTACCGCTCAAAAGTTTGTGGTCAGTAAGATTTTTAATGTTTTAAAAAGAATACTCACCAAGACTGCATTTATTTAATCAAAAATACAGTAAAAACGCCTACGCGTGACCTTTCCAGCGTGATTACGTAATGCGTGGCACATCGCAGAGTAGTGCAAGATGAGCATTTGTGGTTAAAAATTATATACATTTTTTTTATTTATTTTTTTTTAGAAAATGACCAATCGTGGTACTCTTTCCCCTTCTCTTGATATGCCCAAATATAAGTCTGACTTCGTAGCCTTTGTCACACTGCTGGCAAGGCGTTTAATTTTATTAAACTGGAAATCGCCTAAACCTCCTACTCATTCTTTATGGATTAAATATATTTTCTATTTTATTAAACTAGAAAAAATCAGACACACAATGAAGGGATCCTCTGATAATTTCTATTGAATTTGGGGACCTTTCCTAGGATATTTAGGAAAATGAAAGGCCCTCATTCACCTGACTATACATCTCCTCTGCTAGTAATTATTTTCCTCCCCCAGTATATAGACTGGTACCCTACTTCATGGATATGTCGGCTGTGCTTAGTATGTTTAGCACCTTTTTGGACCTGTGATTTTATTTTGTAAAGAATTATTTTTATTATTATTATTTTATTCATTTATTTATATTTTTGGATGACCAAGCTTTTTTGGTTTTTTTTTTTTTTTTTTTTTTTTTTTTTTTTCCCACTATTTGCTGGTCTTACTATCATGTTGTTATTATTATTATTACTATTGTTGACTTTTTTTTCTAATATTAATTTTATTATTTTGTAATTTTTTGTGTGGATCCTTTTATTAACGAAAGATATATATGGAGTTTATATAACTATATGTATATGTTTTGTGATTGTATGTTATATTTTGTTAATATGGCAAATTTTAATAAAGTGAGGGAAAAAAAGAAAAGAAAAGAATAAAAAAGAAAATGACCAATCGTTTAATACCCTTATTCCTCATCTGGGATTGTGTAGAGCCCTTTGAAGCTGCACTGAAACTGACATTTGGACCTAAAACTGCACCTAAAAGTCCAATATATTGAGAAAAATCCTACTACTTTTTGGGGCTTGAACGTTTCAGTTGCAGCTGTCAATGGAGGGACAGAAAGCTCTCAGATTTCATCAAAAAGATTTGCTTTCCAAAGATGGATGAAGATCTTACGGGTTTGGGGTGACATGAGGGTAAGTAATTAATGACAGAATTTTGGGTGCACTAACCCTTTAAAAGTGTTGTTATGGAGTGAGGGAAACTAAAATACATGTTTATAGTGTTTATAATGTTTGTTTGCATTTTGTTGTATTACTGTTATTTTACATTATTTCAGAATATAATAATAAACAATGCAATTTTGACCTTGTTAGATTCACAGTCAGGTGTGACTTATTTTCTGTAAAATACGGTATATAGTGTCATTTTGATTAGATTCTTATTTTGCAAATGAAGTTAGGGGCCTTGACAGTTAAAGCCTATCTTATCAAGAAGCTTGCTATTCCCAGCTGACTGCTTTGGTATTTGCAAGAAGTGTTCATCACTGTATGTATAAGCAGTGCATGTTACTTTAAAAAAGTAATTAGTTATAGTTACTAGTTACTTCTCACAAATAGTAACGGAGTTAGTAACTGAGTTACATCATTATAAAAGTAACTAATTACCAGGGAAAGTAACTATTGCATTACTTTAAAAAAAAAATTAAATATGAAAATATAACTTGAATGCCCCCATTATTAAGTCTATTAAGTCTATTATTATTAAGTCTAAGAATAAATAATTCTTGATCCAACTCGTGACTCATGATCCGCTCTTGCTTATGAAATTTCTCTGTACTGTCATTAAAGAAAATGTAGTTTCATATATATGTTTAAATAGTCCTATGTTATGTTTTAAATTCATTTACTTGATTATGAAAAGTGAACAGCAGTCAGACATGATTTTGACCACTTCATTAAGTTTTGTTTTATAGAACGCCTCTCTTTAAAGTGAATTTCGTTTTGTAAAAATTGTATATTAATTTTAATCAATGTTTCATCAACCAATTGCCTGGATTTAATAAAAAAGAAGCAAATATAGCAGGCAATACAATCATGGACACGCGGCCGCGATCACTGGTGCGTGAAGTAGAGCGCGACTTATAGGCTAAATGAACCGAAACTCAGCGACTGCTTGCCTCGCAGACATGAGAAATATATATATATATATATATATATATATATATATATATATATATATATATATATATATATAGAAAGCTTGAAATATCTACTTTAGAACTAAATAATTAAAAACGAAAAGAGTCTACTCTGATTAATCATTTTCTCTCTAGGCGCGTCTAGTATATGCGGAGGTGATGAAAGTCAGCAATGTCAACTTCATCTTTGCAGCCGACACTGATTCAGAAAACATTACATTTTTAACAATTAAAATGTCTCCTTGCTGTTTTTGTCATATTCATAATCATTACTTTTGCCGGCAAGCTTTATGCGTGTGCTTGAGTGCATAGCCTATATTACATAAACGCTCATTATTGGTTTTATTCCATTTCTCTCCAGTATTTAAGAAATTAAATGAATATAAATGTGATTAGTCAACTAATGGCTTAAATTAACAACTACTAGTCGACTAGAAAAACTTATTTCACATATTTTCAATCCAGCATGTCACGTTTATTACAGTAGAGGACCTTCGAACCAGAAAGACACAGCTTACATTTGACTAAAAGGTTTTTGTCTTTATGCTCAACTAAAGTGAAATATAGAGCATATTTCCACTCTGAGAAACTCGTCTTGCTCTCGCCTTGACTCGCCATGACTGCCGCACATGCTTGAATAAACGGAAACACGCCCACAGTGCGTCTTTGTGTTTACAGTGGTTGGCATCCACCAATCCTAAAATGCGTCGCTGCTGTAAACAGTTTAGGCTGTAGGCTACACTTCAGCCAAAATGAATTAATTTAAAAAAGTAATGTACAACGCACCATATGTTAATGGTAACAGAGTTAATTTATTTAAAAATGCGTTACAGTATTAGTTACTGTCAAAAGTAACTGCGTTACAGTAATGCGTTACTGCCCAACAGTGTTTATAAGTCGCTTTGGGTAGAAAGCATGTGCAGAGAACTAACTTTAAATTTATCAGTGGCATTGTGAAGGATTTTCTTAACAAGACTTGTAAATAGCAGCAGGGCCATTTTATGCATGCTATCACTCTACTACAGAAAAAAACAGAATGACAACAAACACTATTTAACATTATATAAATAAGCTGCCTTAATATCGCTGTAAGTAAGTAATTAATTAATTGATCTGATCTAATGTGAACATCATTTAGGGTTTTTTCTATCAGTATCTTATTACATGTCATTCTCTCTCCCCTGTTACAGTACTTTCTATACAGAGAGAGAGAGAGAGACAGAGAGAGAGAAGAGCAGTGTAATCCCCAATGTTCTGTTGTCATAAAAACAGCCATTAACAAACCTACAAAAGGGCTTAGGATGGATCAGATGTGAATGTAGATGGGAAATCCTCTCTGAGATGTGTGCTGTGAGTCCAGCAGAGCGGTTATGTGTGTTAAAGTGTTAAATCTCAATTAATTACAAAACCCTATGCTACACTCATAAAAATAAAGTTTTTTATTTGCATTGATGGTTCCATGAAGAACCTTTAACATCCACGGAACCTTTCCATTCCACAAAAGGTTCTTTATTGTGGAAAAACGTTCACACTAAGACTGAAAGGTTCTTTGTGGAAACAAAAATGTTTCTTCTACATGTTACTGCTGCGAAAACTCCCTTTTGTAATCTTTTTTATTTTAATACTAAAGAAAGAAAGCTTGAATTTTTTTGCATGTTCTCTGCAAGTTATTCAATAGGTTAATAATTCAAAACCATTTAATTTGGCCAGTAAATTAGTTAATTGTTGCTCAAGTTAAAATGCAAATAAACTGCATCTCCACTGTGGAACTGAAAGGTTTTTTCTCTTGAATATCTGTATTTTATGACTGGTCATTGTGGACATGTTGTCACTTGCACAAATTAATGTATTAAATTATTTTTTTTACAAATGTATATCTAGATAAACAGAGTTGTTTATTTCTATGTGTAGTTATATTGGGTAGCATTTCTCAAAAGCTTCCAGAAATTAGAGCCAGAACTACAGTATCCATTTATATACTGTAAAAAAAAAAAAAAAAAAAAAAAAAAATATATATATATATATATATATATATATATATATATATATATATATATATATATATATATATATATATATATATATATATCAAATGAAACAAAGATTGTTGGAGTACAAGTTTGTTTGTTTTTTTACAAGAAAATACTATTGCAGTCTTTCTACTTCAAAATTTTGTTTAATTGAATATGATACTTGCCATTTCTTTGTAATTAATGGTGAAATTTATTAGCAATTTCTGAGTGAAAAAATGTTTCTATGCTCATTTTTTTGTGTGTGGTGGGCATTTTTGTTTCTATACCTCTCAATCTTTAATAATCTTTGCCCTAACAGTGCAGAATTGCACATTAACACAGTTGGGTATTTAGCACAATGAAATCCTTGAACGAGCCCCGGCACCACAAACATCATCCCATGGCTCCGGTCTAAACAGTGTTACTGGGATTTGCAGGATTATGTCCCTGCACACTGCAGAGACAGGGATGGTTAGTGAGACCCACAATGAAGGACTTTCACTCTTAATTCAGCGGATTATTGCCGTGAGATTGTTTATGCACAATCAAAAATCCCCACTGAGTGTTCGTGGATTGTATATGATAAAGTGTTTCCGTTAAAGTGGAATTCTTTTAATGAAGTAATTATAATTATTTGGCTTACGTAAATGAATAAATTAATTTGCTCTCTTAAAGCCTTTGCTGTAATTAAACACTAAAGTGTTTAAAGACTTTAAATAGGCCATTTTATGCCCTTTTAAAGTCTTGATTTTTTTTTTTTTTTTGGGCTCTACTAGAATATGTTTTCATGATGAACATGTAAAAAAGCATAATAGGACTTTTTAAAGAGAATAACCAATGAAATTAGGTCAATGCAAGGCATCAATGCTGATGATCTGAGATGTTTAGGAAAGTGCATCATAATCTCTTGCCTCTTTCCCATAGAAGATTCACTGCAGATATATTAGCTCAGAGGTTAGTTAAGATAAGTGGTGGACTGGTTACCTTTTAGGTCTCACATGAGGATTGGTTTGAGCACTATATGAGAGGGCTAAACCAGTGGGGTTAGATAGAGATAGAGATAGATAGAGGTTAGAGAGTTAGACTTGTGGGTTCGAGTCTAAGTACCAGCAGGAAATGTATGTGGGGGAGTGAATGAACAGCGCTCTCTTCCACTATCATTACCCACAACTGAGGTGCCCTTGAGCGAGGCACCTAACCCCCAATCGCTTTAATATGGCATTATAGCTGTATAGCAACATTTTCTATTTTATTTACCCAAAAATGAAAATTCTGTCATCATTTACTCACCCTTATGTTGTTCCAAACCTGTATGAATTTCTTTCTTCTGCTGAACACAAAAGAAGATATACTGAAGTATGTTGGTAACCAGACAGTTGATGGTAGCCATTGACTTCCATAGTAATTTTTTTTTTTCCTACTATGGAAGTCATTGGGTGCCGTCAACTGTTTGGTTACCAACATACTTCAAAATATCTAGAAAGTGACTCATACAGGTTTGGAACAACATGACAGAATTTAAATTTTTAGGTGAATTATCCCTTTAAGAGCAATGATTTTTGTATGTTCATATACTTTCTCTTTTATTAGAGACAATTAGTAATCACCCTGGTTTGGGAAACCTGAAAACCATTATGATTTTGCAGTTCTATTTTTTGCAAATTTTACTTAACATTACAGTATATAGGGCTTTAAAGCATACCTTCCTATTGATTGCTCATTTAGTCATATCATGAGAGATTGAGGTTAATACAGACCTCCGATTATATGCCACATGGCACTATGCTGACCGCTGTCTCCTCACACGCAGAGACGGCGCTGTGTATTCTCAGATAAACCATCATCCCTTTTTAGGATTTATGAAAATTATTGCTGCACTACGAGTGTTTCATTTTACAGTAATGATAATAGGCTGGATGAGTTCATCTGATACTGAATGATTATCTACATAAGGCCGAGCTGAAGCATGCCACATCTGAAGATAGATCTCGTAGTCGTAACCCTGTACAGAAATTCTTGAAGGGGTCCTTGATTATGATTTTTACTTTTTTAACTTTAGTTAGTGTGTAATGTTGCTGTTTGAGCATAAACAACATCTGCAAAGTTATGACGCTCAAAGTTCAATGCAAAGGGAGATATTTTCTTTTACAGAAATCGCTTTTTAAGGACTACAACAAACGGCTGGTAGGGACTACAATGAGCTTCCTCCGAGGTTGACATCACTGACCCTAACATTTACATAAACCCTGTCCCCAAGAACACGCAACAAAGGGAGTGAGGCCATGTTGGGCTGCTTTAGAGAAGAGGAAGAGTTGTTGTAGTCGAGTGTTGTTGTCATGCCGTCATTTTACGCCGGACTGATTCACAAACGAGGGTCAATTCAACACTGGATTTGAACAAAGGATCTGTGGGGTATTTTGAGCTGAAACTTCACAGACACATTCTCCAGAGACTTATATTACATCTTGTAGAAGGGACATTATTAGATTATTAATTCTAAATTAGAAGGTCTCAGGTATCTAATGTAAGAAGTGTCAGATAACTTACCCAGCATCACTTGTGTATCCACATATTAAGGCATCCTTGGATCCTTCAATTTTGTAGAAATTGTCTGAGGGAACAAGAGTGAGAAAAATTCAGTGACTTTTGCAAGACGTGTCAGACTGAGAATCACTGTGAATGGCTATTCAGTTTGATTACAGAGTTCATCAGTATGTTAAACATCTCTAGTGAATCCAGTAAGCTTAACAGAATCTAATACTGACTGACAAAAGTTATCATGGTGAGTTTCATTGATTTGTTTTCAGCACTGATCACTGAACCTTGTTCAACATTTAAATATTAACATGTAGGGGTTTGAATCTTTGGGCTGACAGCAAATCGATTTGATTCACGATTCATTGGTTTTCAGTTCAATTCAAGAGTACAGTACAGTTTACATTTTGCAATGATATAAAAAATAATGCAGTAAACTTGAGCTCAACTTTATGCAAATAAGTAGTGATGCGCTGAATACAAATGGTAGCACAGAAAGCACAGCTTTAGGTAAGAAATAATTTTTAATCAATGCACTAAAAAAACAAATGAATCATGACACCCCTAACATTTACAATATGAAGCACTATAACCGTTATATAAATAAGTTGAACCTTCATTAGTTAAGAAGTCCTTGACGGAGAGCCATGTCTTATTGTTACAAACGAAGCTCCCATTGCCGGGGTAGGTGGAGTTAATGCAGTGGGCGGGGCTACGGACACACTTCTGTCGTAGGATGCCCATAAAGAGCTGTAGACCAATCAGAGCGAAGACACTGAGACAGAAAACAGTGAGGATCATCACATCCGCTAGCTTTTTAACCGACTGGATGAGAGCACCGACAATGGTCTTTAAACCTACAGAAGAAAGAAAAAAACAATATTAGGTTAATATTAAATTCAAATATATGCAATATATTACACATTTTTACTTATTACTGAAGCTAGTGTCTGTATAAAAGCAAAGCAGATACTGAACATGTCCCTCACCTGGGATCACTGATATTGTTTTTAGAGCACGCAGAACTCTGAACGTCCGTAATGCTGATACGTTGCCGAGGTCCACAAACTCTGTCACATACCTGGAAAGAAAAAGACTGCAGTCATTCTCTGATTGAGCCCCTCTTCAAAAGCGTGCATTGATTTATATTCCGTCAAAGATAATCATTTTGACTCGTGCCTCAAAAAACAAAATTCAGGTTTACAGTAATGCACTTGCAATGGATGCCATTCAGGAGGGTGTAAATATAATATGTGCAGATTTTATTTTTATTCAAGTGCTTATATCAACTCTTCTTTATAAAAATGGGTCTTAATTGAGTTAAAGTCACCCTGTATTCAGAAATTTTATCCCTTAAAGCTCATCTTTGATCACCAAAATGACATATTTAAAAAAAAAATTCCTGTGAATTTATTTATCATGCCTTAAAATAGCTTTAATGTAACTTGCTTCATTTAATACGCGTATCTATGAATATGCTAATTAGCCCCGCCTCCACTCACTCGCACGAGCTCAGAGATCCACTCGGTCAACTACTGAGGTAAATGCTGCACAATGGTATTGCTTTTTTACAACGTCCCTCACATAACGGTAATTAATATAATTAGCCTTTTGCTTGACTATGTTATCAAACAGCTAATAATGTGTTGCTAATGTTACACAAACCATGTTCCCGTTCACCATGTCAGAGTCAGACAGCTGTCTTCTAACAATCAGTATCCAAACACTTTGATCAGTGGAGAAAGGCATATAGTTCATCATAACATCGTAATATACATCATACACCCGCTATATTGCTAAATCTACCTGATTTTTCATATCAACCGAAAAAATATACCGGGATAACCTGGCTTTTCTTGAGACTCCCCTGCTTCAAGTGGTCATGGTTAATGATATGCTAATACACTCTAAAAAATGCTGGGTTAAAAACAACCCAAGTTGGGTTGAAAATGGACAAACCCAGCGATTGGGTTGTTTTAACCCAGCAGTTGGGTTAAATGTTTGCCCAACCTGCTGGGTAGTTTTACTTAACTTAACTATTGTTTAAAAATTACAGTATTGCTTACTTAAAATGAACCCAAAATATCTTGAAAATTAACATTTATTAATATGTTTAATAAATGAACATTTTAATTTCATTTTAGATTCATTTAGTCATTTTCAAACAATAGTTGGGTTAAATAAAACTACCCAGCAGGTTGGGCAAACATTTAACCCAACTGCTGGGTTTGTCCATTTTCAACCCAACTTGGGTTGTTTTTAACCCAGCATTTTTTAGTGTACCCGCCAGCACGTTGACATGATTGGTTACTAGTTAGTTTGTGATGTCACAGACACCAGTGATTTCAAACCGTGGGTCTTTAGATCACTGCAGTTTTAAAGAGAAAATACTCAGCAATGGTGTTAATTATGAATTTGCACATGGTTTGTCTTAAAGCATATTAAAAACACCACATAGACATAAACAACATTAAAAACTTGATTTTTACCACAGAGGGACTTTAATAAAGTTTCTCATTTGCCTTTTTACCTATAGGACTACTTGTCTAGGTCAGGTTTTGTAACAACCTTGGAAAAACAGTCCCTTCCTGATATCCTTATGCATATCATGTGTAAGTTACAGTAAACTTGTATTATAAGTGCTTTATTGTACATGTGATTTTTGTTTGAATGATTTAATGTGGTGTCACAGATGCTGTACATACAGTTTAACATTAAAATCTTATATGCTGACTCCATTTCACCACGGTATTTCTCTAGTTAAGAGTTTTGCCACCAGTGGACATGACATCTGAAATCAGCTCTGTCCCCTCGTGACTTAACACAGAGACACCGCAATAATCTAATCAGCTGGGCTTTATGGGCTTTGACCATTTTGCTAAATTAATAACAAGCAGAGCGGATATTTTGGTGTCACACACTAGCAGCAGATTGTTCCCACTGTGTGCGCTTTCAGACGAATAATTAGTCATTTAACATCATCAGAAGACAACATAATGCACAAGGATGGCAATATCAGAAATATTTGACCTTGTGGATTCATTGTTTGGTCCCCGTGAGAAAAAGAGCTCATAAATCCTAATAAATTATGTTTTTTGAAAATGTAAGTATGTAGAAAGTTTTCTGTGATGGCTAAGTTTAGGGTTAGCTCATTAAAAAAAAACATTATGCCTATGGAATGTCCTCATAATGATAGGAATATGATAATAATAATAATAAATATTTATTATTCATTAATAGGTTAACACTTTACAATAAGGTTCATTAGTTAGCATTAGTTAACATGAACTAATAATGAACTGCACTTATACAGCATTTATTAATCTTTGTTAATGTTAATTTCAACATTTACTAATACATTATTAAAATCTTGTTAACATTAGTTAATGCACTGTGAACTAACATGAACAAACAATGAACAACTGTATTTTCATTAACTAACATTAAGATTAGTATAGATACAGTAACAAATGTATTGCTCATGTTAGTTAATACATTAACTAATGTTTAACTAATGAACCTTATTGTAAAGTGTTACCATTCATTTTGTCATACATGTTTTTTGTTTAGTTATTTATTTTTGTAGTAAGTCATAAGGGCACGAGTGGGTCACAAATGTCCAGGTGTCTTGAGAAAGAGTGCATCTGACATTTATCTGACGCTACAAAAGTATGCAAAGCATGAGTAGAAAACAGCTTGGAAGGACAAACTAGAGCGGTCTGTTAATGAGGGGAAATGTTCATCCTGCAGTAGTCTGTCTCTCTCTTTCAGTTAATCCACTCCTCTGATTTGGTTGAGCTGTAATGCTGAATATTTAGGTCACCTGACAAATCTCTTTCTGGATACCTGCGTCCCTTAATTTACATCTTTCTTGATTCCTCCCTCTTTCTGTTCCGTCCAACTCCAGTCTCTTGTCTCCTTGGTTTTGGTGTTCAGCACCAAGGACAGCTCCACAAATTGTTATATTTCCTGGGAATATGATATGCTTATCTACTTTAAGAACAGACAGTTATTTTGTTTGTAAACCCTTGTTCACATTTTCATTCAAATATGTTTAAAAGGCATACATACAAAAAGGGTTACAATTTATTTTAAGGTACTCAAGTAACGAGTAACTTTAATAAACATGTACTTACTATAGAGTGACTGTTAGGGTTTGGTTTAGGGTTAGTTACTTGTAATTATGCATCATTTACTGTTACTACTATATTAACGTGTAACTACGTCACCATAAAAAAGTTCCACTGAGATTTCAGAGGTCTGTCAGAGGGCAAACATTTCAGTTTGTCTGTTTCTCTCTTTTTACATTTGTTATATTAACCACTTAACCACCCCACACCCTTAAACATACCTGGCATTGTAAATTATGAATATTATTGGCCCTTTGGTGCTTTTTTTTTGCCTCTTGTAAGGCACTTTGGATGCATAAATGTACATGCAAAGGAGCAGCATGAACATTAAGCTAAACTTCTCCATTTCTATTCCAGAGAAGAAAGAAAGTCATACAAGTTTGGAATGACACAAGGGTGAGTAAATTATGATTTCTGAACCACAGCTTTCAGAATAGACATTTCTTTTAGTCTTTATCCATTAATAAAAATGAAATGTCACACTCACGCCATGACGATGACACTGAAATCCAGCCAGTTCCATGGGTCTCGGAGGAAGGTGAAGGGCTCTATGCAGAACCCTCTGGCTAAGATCTTAATCAGAGACTCGAATGTGTAAATGCCAGTGAATGTATACCTGAAAGAATACAAGAGAAGCATGAACTATTTACAGTGAGCTGTGTTACCAGTCACTACTAACTTTTAAAGGGGACCTATTAAGTCTTGATTATGTTTTTGAGCTCTACTAGAACAGGTTTTCATGCTTGAATGTTCAAAAAACGTCTCGGGTTACAGATGTAACCCTGGTTCCCTGAGTAGGGAACGAGACGCTGCGTGACAACGCATTGGGAACCTTCTGCGTGATGTCGTCACTGAAGCACTCATGTATCTAACCAATCGCGTAGCGAGACGTCAGAGACGGGTGACGTCACGGACCAGGAAACTATAAAGCACACCCGGATGCAGAGCACGGTAGCTTCTGGATAAGTCTGAAGCAAGCACTCACAAGTGTGCAGGGGTACGGCAAGAGACGCAGCGTCTCGTTCCCTACTCAGGGAACCAGGGTTACATCTGTAACCCGAGACGTTCCCTTTCGTGGGAACTATCGACGCTGCGTGACAACGCATTGGGAACGCAATCCCAACTGAGCCGTAGCTCAAACACTTGTCAAAGTTATCTTGACAACCCGGAGGACCCCAGAGTGGAGCCGATATTAAAGTTATAATACTTAATAAATGTGTGCTGGTATGACCATCCAGCTGCATCACATATATCACCCATGGAAACTCCTGACATCAAAGCTTTTGATGCCGCCATACCCCTAGTTGAATGGGCGCGAACATTCAAAGGAGAAGGCTGTCCGGCCGCTTCATAGGCAAGTGAGATGGCCTCGACCACCCACTTGCTCATTCTCTGCTTCGATGCTGGGCCGCCTTTTTTAGGGGACCCATAACAGACAAACAATTGATCTGACTTACGCCACAGGGCAGCTCTGTGGACATAAGCATCCAAAGCCCTTACTGGGCACAGCAGATTAAATTTTTCCTGATCCGCAGATACAAATGGAGGAGGATAGAAGGCCTGAAGCACAATGGGGCCTGGGACATTGGTAGGGACCTTTGGGACATAACCCGGTCTAGGATACAGGAATGCTTTCACCATTCCTGGAGCAAATTCAAGAAAAGAAGGAGCAACAGAAAGTGCTTGTAAGTCCCCTATCCGCTTCAGAGAAGTGATAGCCAATAAAAGAATCATTTAAGAGTGAGGAACCTCTCAGGAACCTCCTCTAGTGGTTCAAAGGGAGCCTCAGCTAACCCCTGTAAGACCACGGCCAAGTCCCAGGCCGGAACCCTTGTGCGCACTGGAGGCCTCAACCTCAATGTGCCACGGAGGAAGCATGTGACAAGGGGGTCTCGCCCTACCGAGATATTCCCCTCAAGAGGAGCATTTTATGCTGAAATTGCTGCAATGTAAACCTTCAAGGTTGAGTGAGATAGGCCCTCAGAGAATTTTTCCTGGAGGAATTTTAGCCCACAGCTAATAGAAGAAAGGACAGGGTCCGTATTATTGTTTCTACACCAGGTAGAAAACAAATTCCATTTGTAGGCATGCAACTTCCTCGTGGCGGCAGCATGGGTCCCTGGGACAGGAATCAAGGCTTTTTCCACATGACCCGAGCACGAAGGCATCGCTGCGTGACTTCGATCATGCGAAAAGGGTTTCCCCTCAGGGAAAACCCCTTGGTCCTGTGCCACCACTGTAAGGGTCTCATGTGCAGAAGGCCAATAGTAATCACGTTGGACGCAGCTGCCATCAGACCCAACAGTCTCTGAAACTGTTTTACAATGAGAGTGGTTCGAAGGGAGCCTCAGCTAACCCTTGTAATACCACAGACAGGTCCCAGGCTGGCCTCAACCTCAGTGTGCCACAGAAGGAAGCGAGTAACGAGGGGGTCTCGACCCACCGAGAAGCCACCCTCAAGAGAAGCATGAAAGGCTGAGATAGCCGCAACGTAAACCTTCAAGGTTGAAGGCGATAGGCCCTCCGATAATTTTTCTTGGAGAAATCTTAGCACAAAGCTGATAGGAGGGTGGACAGAGTCCATATTATTCTGTCTGCACCAAGCAGAAAATAAATTCCGTTTATAGGAATAAAGCTTCCTCGTGGCGGGAGCTCTGGAGTTAAGGATGGTCTCCACAACCTCAGTTGGAAGACCAGCATCTATGAGCCTGGCCCCCTCAGAGGCTAGGCCCATAGCTTCCACAGTTCTGGGCGGGGATGTATTATCGAGCCGCCCGCTTGCGACAGGAGGTCCTGTCTAAGGGAAAGCTCCATTGGGGAGCCGTCTAGTAAGGACACTAGGTCCGAGAACCATATTCTGGTTGGCCAGAAGGGGGCTACCAGTATTAGGCTGACCCCTTCCCGGCGTACTTTCTCCAGAACTCCCGGGAGCAAGGTGATCGGGGGAAATGCATACAGACGTAGCCTCGGCCACGTCTGTACCATGGTATCCAGACCCAGAGGTGCTGGATGTGTTCGGGAGTACCAGAGTGGTCACTGGGTTGACTCTCCCAAAGCAAATAGGTCGACTTCCGCTCGACCGAAATTTTTCCATAGGAGATCCACCACTTCTGGGTGGAGTCTCCACTCCCCGGGCCTCGGCCCCTGCCTCGACAGGGCGTCTGCTCCCTTTATACCCCAGGATGAAAGCTGGCTTCAGAGAGAGCAGCTTCCCTAGGGACCATAGGAGGATCCGACGAGCCAAGTAGTAAAGTTGGCAAGACCGCAGACCCCCCTGATGGTTTATATATAAGACCACTGCCGTGTTGTCCGTGCGGACCAACACGTGATGGCCTCTCTGGTCTGGGAGAAAGTGTTTTAATGCTAGAAACACCACCATCATCTCCAACCGATTTATGTGCTGGCCTGGTATGCAGAAAGGCTTTCACCATACCAGGTGCAAACTGCTGACAGCGCTTGTAAATCACCAATTCTCTTCAAAGAAGAGACGGCCAGGAGAAAGATAGTTTTAAGTGTCAAGAACTTGTCTGACACCTTCCAGGACCTCCCATAGACCCTGAGCTGAGCGACCACTCATGATCGCCCCCCAGCCCGTGAGGGAGGCATCTGTCGTAAGCATTACACGACGACCAGAAGTCCCCAGCACGGGTACCTGGGACAGGAACCAGGGATCTTTCCACATGGCCAGAGCACGAAGGCATTGCCGCGCGACTTTTGATCATGCGAAAGGGATTTCCCCTCGGAGAAAATCCCCTGGTCCTGAGCCACCACTGTAAGAGTCATATGTGCAGAAGGCCAAAAAGGTATGACGTTGGACGCAGCTGCCATAAGACCCAACAGTTTCTGGAACTGTTTTACAGTGAGTGACTGGCCTAACTTCACCCCTTTCACGGCTGCGAGAATGGAACTCACACGAGCAGGAAACAAATGTGCCTGCATCATGGAGTCCCAAACTACACCTAGATAAGTGGTAGTCTGAGCCGGAACTAGCACACTCTTTTTTTTTTTTTTTTTTGGCATTGAGCCTCAGCCCGAGCCTTTTCATGTGGTACAGAGCAGCATCTCGATGCTGAACTGCTAGTTGCTCTGATTGAGCTAGAATCACTTTCTATGTAATTCAGTACGCGGATGCCCTGGAGTCTCAGTGGAGCCAGCACTGCATCCATGCACTTCGTGAATGTGCGGGGTGATAATAACAGGCCGAAAGGAAGAACCCTGTATTGGTAAGCTTTGCCCCCGAAAGCAAACCTGAGGAACTTCCTATGGGAAGGATGGATGGACACCTGAAAGTATGCCTCTCTCAGGTCTATCGCCACAAACCAGTCCTTGGACCTGATCTGTGGGATAATCTGTTTAAGTGTAAGCATCTTGAATTTGAGCTTTCGTATTGAGTGATTTAACACATGTAAATCTATGATAGGACACATCCTTCTTTGGAACAATGAAGTAGTGGCTGTAGAAGCCTGACAGCTTGCTGGGAGGAGGAACCCTTTCTATAGCTCCATTTCGCAAGAGTGTCATAACCTCTTGTTCCATAACCAGAGACTGCTTGGGGGTCACCACTATGGGAAAGACCCCATTGAATCTGGGCGGGCGAGACCCTGTAACCCTCTGATGAGCAGCATCTATTTTGATATATTCGGTAGAAGTTTCCATTCTACCATAAAATCTACTAAGGGAACCAGTCTCTCGAGACTGACCTCTGGTGTTTTTGAGCACTCGATTCAACGTTCTGGAGCGGCGCACCGGCAGAAAACAGACGAATCAAGTCATAACCGGCTCTCCTCGGAGAGTCGGTGGAGACCGTTGTGCCCTGACGCACACTGGGTGGCAGGGTTAGCATAACGGCCCCCTGAGGGCGCCAAAGGGGGACGGGTGTCAGATATTCTAACACAGGACCCCCTCCGGAGGGGGCTGCCCTCATGGATCCTGGCCCACAGATGTCAGGACCTCTTTGAAGCCTTCTTGGTGGTAATAACAGTCCGCAGATCTGTCCTACTTCACAAGGACTTCAGCTGTGTAACCTGTCCCGGTCCCCAAGCTTTCTGCGGGGGAGCAAGGGTGGTGACACCCTTTTCCTTTAAATTCCTCAGAATTTAATGTATTCAATATTTCATTTAATCCTTAAATTAAATGCAGCCCAAAACAGTCAAAAATGACAGGCTGAATATATTAGAATACAAAGAGAATTATAGCTCGTAATAGTTTGCAAGGTATTATAGGGAAAGAGAGAAAGGGAAACTCCCGTCTACTCAGTTCCCTCCAGATATATATATTATGTATAAACATTATATACAATATATACTACGTGCACGCAATCTATGCGCAGCCTTGGCAAACGCAAGATCCGAGCGAGCCATATATTTTTTGTTGCACACTTAATCTACGCGCTGCCTCGGCAAACGTGAGATCTAAGCCTCGTGTTAGACTTTTATTCCCTCGAGAATAAAGCCAACAGGAGTGGAGATAAAAACTCCCGCTAGTTCATTTCTTTTACACTCCGGGACATTTTTATGAATGAACCGTCAGCTGCTTTGTTTTTGAACTGACGTGCATGCTCCACTCCCTAACACGATGTGTGTGAGGTGGCGAGTCCTCAGATCGATATCACAATATCCACCTCCTCAGAGCTGGCATGTGAAATACCGGTGCCTCAACCCGGGGAAGAAACCGCAGAGCGTGCTTCCACCTGGGAGACGGCACTGAACCTGGCAGGTAAGGGCAGAGAAAGGGCAACGCCCGTCTCTAACCCCTCTGTCAGATCCATTTGTGAACCCCACGAATGGCTTCTTTTCCGCGATCCGCGGGGAACACTGGAACACAGTATTCAGAGAGCGAGTTTCTTTTTTTTTTTTTTTTATAGTGCACACAGACGGCTCCCTCGAGAGCTGCCCAGGCTTACTCAACTCCCATTCAACTGCTGTTTCTCGCCATAATACGTGTCTTTTTTATATATATATATATATATATATATATATATATATATATATATATATATATATATATATATATATATATATGGATTGGTGTGAGATACTGTTGTCCTCAGACAAAGATATCGTGACTTGTTTATATGAAATAAGACAAACAACACCAAATAAGACACACGATAACATAGAGTGCTTGCTGAAGACACAGAAGCTACCGTGCTCTGCATCCGGGTGTGCTTTATAGTTTCCTGGTCCGTGACGTCACCCGTCTCTGACGTCTCGCTACGCGATTGGTTAGATACATGAGTGCTTCAGTGACGACATCACGCAGAAGGTTCCCAATGCGTTGTCACGCAGCGTCGATAGTTCCCACGAAAGGGAACATTTTTTTCCTCATATTCTCCATTGTTGCAGCTCCTCTCTTCCTAGTCTGTCAGTAACGCTCTGTTTAGTTCCTGTCTCTATGAAGCCCCTCCTTCTGAAAAGCACAATGTGCTCTGATTGGTCGCCTGGACCAGTGTGTTTTTGGTCAAGCATTTTGAGCGTGTTAGAGAAATATCACGCCTCTTACCATAAACAAGAGTTTCAACACACTGCTAACTAACTCAACCAGGCCCCGCCATATTGTGAAGTGTTTATTTCTAGAAGAAACTCAAGACTACAATGGAGGCATTTCAGGGAGTTTATAAACAGTGACACTGATATAGAGAATAACTCTCGCTATACTTTGCAACTTTGAAGAACTTCACGCTCAAACAGCGACATTACACACTAAAGAAAGTTGAACATGTAAAAAAGCATAATAGGACCCCTTTAAACATATATACATAGGCTAACATTCACACAGTGGTTATTTTGATGCAAGTGGTGAATTGTTAACATGCTGCATGCTCTGATTCAGTCTCTTAAAAATGTATTCCATGCATGCATATGATGTTTTATTGGAGCTGGGTCAGACTCGTCGTGGCTTTGTATTAGAGTATCAAGAGACATAATCAGTGAATATGGAAACTCCAGTCATCTGTTAAAATCTAGGCCAGGGCTTAGACACCGGAAACCTGCACTACGCAGCTTTAGCTTAAATTTAACTATTTCATCTTCAAAAAATAACAGGAAGTGACATCATGGAAATGTGGCATTCCTGGTGCTGCAGGCAGAATGGCGACAGCAGGCTTATGATGATGCAACTCTTACCAATGTGGTTATCAGGACCCTAGCAAAGCATTAAATTAAGACGAAAACTCTTTTTAGCATTTCAATACACATTCTGAAGCACACATGCAGGGTTTCTGAGGGTCTTAAAAAGACTTAATTCAACCATACACAAATGAAGTCCTTAAAAAGTTCTTAAATCAAAGCAGAAAGTCTCAAATTCATAAAGTTATGGCATTAAATGTTGCATGCATTGCAAAAAAATTATGTCTTCCTCAGTATTTTTGTCCTGTTTTCCAATACAAATATCTAAAAAGCTTTGCTACGTTTACTTAAATTAAGTCTTGAAAAATGTAACAAAATTAAGTGACTATAAGCTTAAAACAAGGACAAATATCTGTCAATGAATTATGAAAACTTCACTTCACTTTTTGAGCCCATTGGCAGATATTTGTTCTTGTTTTAAGCATAAACACTTCATTTTGATCAATTTCACAGAAAACAAGACTTCACATTTTATTTATTTTGTATCTCCAGAATATGCATTTTTGATTTAAAGGTGCCCTAGAATCAAAAATTGGGAGCGCGCGATTTAAAGGGGCCGCAGCCTGAATTGGTGCATAGTTAATGATGCCCCTAAAATAGGCAGTTAAAAAAAATTATTAAAAAAATCTATGGGGTATTTTGAGCTGAAACTTCACAGACACATTCAGGGGACACCTTAGACTTATATTACATCTTGTAAAAACTGATTCTAGGGCACCTTTAAGAATCTTTAGACAACTGCACTGAAAACAAGAAAAAAATACTGAGGAAGAACATCACTTTTTTTGCAGTGAGACCAGAAGATACAGTAAATGTTATGTCCAGTGGTTGGAAGCAGAGTGATTCAAGCTACTTATTTATTTTTTCTTTGTAAAATAATTAAAAAAGTAATGGAAATCTGTTGGAAGTTGTATTTTCAAACTCTAAAGTGTTGCTAATACAATTCATTGTGTTTCTCCCTAGACATTTACATTTAGAGAACATACTGATATATTTTGTTCCCTTCAATATATTCCTTACATTTTCTTTACTTGGGCTTAAAGAGGTCTTGAAAAAGTCTTAAATGTACCTTCATAAAACCTGCAGAAACCCTGTAATGGATGCTAACATTATATTCTGCGCATTAAAGTCAACACAAAATGAATGTACATTGATTTCTCATTTAAATATCCTGTTTTACTCAGAAATGCATCATTTTAGGAGTAAAATGGGTTGTGACCTTAAAATGCAAATAAATTAAATATGCAGCTGTCAGTAGAGTTTAAAATGGTGAACAAATCTCTCTACTAGAGATAACCAAAATGATACAGTTGTGATGGCAGTAGTAAAATACAAAATGTTCACTGTAGTTTTAAATATATATACTTAAACATTTAAAAACAGGTCAATAGAGTAAAGGTGTTGCTTACTCTAGGTATTTGGTCCACAGCGGAGGATCCGACATTGCCATGAAGCAGCAGTTTGTCAAAATTGTGCACATGATGAACAAGCTAAACAAAGTGAACAAGTTAAGGAAATGAGCAGCAGTTCAGGATTGTGCACTATTCAATACCATTAAAATTAAATTCCTAAAATTGAATTAAGGTAGCAAACAGGATGCAGAACAGTAATTTGAACTTGGATATAATATAATATAATATAATATAATATAATATAATATAATATAATATAATATAATATAATATAATATAATATAATATAATATAATATAATATAATATAATAAATATAATATAATATAATATAATATAATATAATATAATATAATATAATATAATATATTTTTTATTTTAAAAAATAATTTCTGTTGTTCAACTATGCTGAATTTCCTTACAATTCAGTGAATTTTGTCCAACCCTGCAGAAGTTTCTTCTGATCTCAGAGTTGAACTTTCCACATGTATGTCAACATGCACTGGAAAATGTCTGATGCCATTTATTCTCATACTTTCAGATTGGCTGTGCCTGTGACAACAGTTACGGATAACCCTAAAACATCTCCAAATGAAAGGGGTCATGACATGAGAAATCCAATTTGCCTTGATCTATTGACATATAAGAGGTCTTTGTACCATTAAAACATCCTGCAATTTCATAGCTTAAAATGTCCTCCTCATTATAAACAAAGCATGTATTTAATCAAGCTCCAAAAATGTCTCGTTTGGATATTGTGGGATCTGTGACTGGGTAAAGAATGGGTAAATTCTGTGATCCTGACACTCAGTATGCAGTAAACATTTTGTCACTAGTAAGTCAAATGTACAAATGTCAGTTTTATATATTATATTTCCTGACGCCGATTACGTTCCCCTCCGGTGGGCGTAGTTCTCAGAGTAATATGACACGTTGTGCTCTGTCTCAATTGCCTGTATCTACTTTTGTGTCCTTAAACGCTCTTTTTTTGGGTCGACAGCTTATAAATACTTAGCTCTGGGTTCTTAGTTCTGTCGCACCATAGGCCCCGCCCACTGGCATTCAGTCATTTAACGAGTGACAATTTTGCCAACACCGGATGAGTGTCATGTCAGAAGCAAATTATTATAATCACTGATGCTGTCTACACTGAAGTTTACAGATGCGTGTTCAGCTTCTGACATACTTGAGTCTGTCAACAACAGGACAAATAGAGTGAACGAACGTTTGCTTTGATGCGTCCAGTTTAAACAGCTCACTAGCTAATTTCTGTAGAGACTTTGCTAATCTAAGGTGTACAGTACATCGTGTCTTTAAACAAGTTGCTATCCTGTAATATTCATGGTGTCATTTATGTTTATCCTAATTGAAAATATGGAAGGATTTGACCATAGTGATTGGCAAGCAGCTGTTCATTCACTCTCTTTTCTATTTATTTGAGGTTTTAACAGAGCCTGAACATGGACACAGTGTGGGGATTTTCAGAGCCTGTGGCATTTGAGGATAAAACAAGATATCGCTGGCCCTGTCTGAACTGCTTATAAAAAACATCCAGTCAGAGGAGACGCTGCATCGAAACACGTTTGGCACAGTATAGTGTTAAACTATATGTGGGTCATACTGCAAATGCTCTAAAGTATTGCTATTATCTAGAACATTTAGCATTGATGCCCTAATAATAGTAACATAGTATAATTTACATTATCATATTATCATCATTTTTTTGTAAATTTCTTAGAGCATGAAAATATAGAAAATGGGCTGGGATAGAATAAAGCCACTTTTCCACAGTCAGGCCTAACGGTAAGGAATGGTTACGGTTATATTTACACTTGAGCTTGGTTCTGTTGTCTGTCACCTGACTGCCAGTTATCAGCACCACAATGGAAAATGGCTGGACAGGATCGGCACCGAATGGAACGGTTAAGTAACGTTGAAAAGCAGCTTTATTATTCTATTTTTTAAATAATAATAACAATTTTAAAAAGACTTATTGAAAAGTATAGCCTATAACACGACTGATAATGTTGTCAAATTCAGATTAAATATTTTTAGTGTCAGTAATGTTATGGTAAAAATAATTATTTTAACATTTTTTTATTTATATATAATTTTTGTCAGTACAAACAGGTTAAAGTTGATAAAGAGGATGTTTTGTTTGATACATTTTTGCAATAATACTTGAAACTGTCTTTACTAACTGATAAAAGACTATTAGGTGCTGTGAAAGGAATAATATTAATAGACATCATCTGTGCATGAGGTAGGGCCTTAAAAACATCAGCCAATCATTTACGCGATCACTGCCGTGACGTTCCTTGTGAGAGACGTGGCTGCGCGCTCCAGTAACTTTCCACACTCCACAGGCGCCGCATGCAATGTTTTTGTCAGGAGACAGGAGTAACAACTTCAGATTATGAGTTACCTGCGGTGAGTCCGACATAATGAATCCACTAACACGACACAGCGAATGCTGGTGGTAAACACTCGTGTTCTAATACTCGTGCAAGAGTTTTGGGAGGCGTTCCTTCTTCTGTTCTTACGCATGCGCTCATTTCAAAAACTCACTAACAGTCTTTGGATTCTAAGTCGACGAAAAGATCCTCTCTATCACCTTTAATTCAGATAAATTCAGAGTAATTAAATATATTTACAAAACAGTATTTTAGTGTCAGTAATGTTATGGTAAAAATTTTTATTATTTTATAATATTTTTATTTTTATATATTTTTTGTCAATACAAACAGGTTAATTCAGACAAATTCAGATCAATTAAATATTTTTACAAAACAGCATTTTTAGTGTCAGTAATGTGGTAAAAATAATTATTTTATTTTTTTTATTTATATGTTTGTCAATATAAACAGGTTAATTCAGACAAATTCAGATTAATTAAATATTTT
Source organism: Chanodichthys erythropterus (assembly GCF_024489055.1). Classification (NCBI taxonomy): domain Eukaryota; kingdom Metazoa; phylum Chordata; class Actinopteri; order Cypriniformes; family Xenocyprididae; genus Chanodichthys; species Chanodichthys erythropterus. The sequence goes on from NC_090236.1 coordinate 10,759,842, forward strand.
TACAAAACAGCATTTTTAGTGTCAGTAATGTGGTAAAAATAATTATTTTATTTTTTTTATTTATATGTTTGTCAATATAAACAGGTTAATTCAGACAAATTCAGATTAATTAAATTCAAAATTCAGATTTATTAAATATTTTTACAAAATAGTATTTCAGTGTCAGTAATGTTAAGGCAAAAAATTTATTATTTTATAATATTTTTATTTATATATATTTTTTGTCAATACAAACAGGTTAATTCAGACAAATTCAGATTAATTAAATATTTTTACAAAACAGTATTTTTAGTGTCAGTAATGTGGTAAAAATAATTATTTTATATATTTTATTTATATATTTTTGTCAATATAAACAGGTTAATTCAAACAAATTCAGATTTATTAAATATTTTTACAAAACTAGTACAAAAAAAGTATTTTAGTGTCAGGAAAGTTTTGGCAAAAATAATTATTTTATATATTTTTATTTATATATTTTTTGTCAATACAAACAGGTTAATTCAGATTACTTAAATTCAAATTCAGATTAATTAAATATTTTTTACAAAAAAATATTTAACAGTATTTTTTAGTATCAGTTATGTTATGGTAAAAATAATAATTTGATTGTTTTTAGAAACAGGTTAGTGGTAAACTACAAATTTAAAAAACAAAAACAAAAAAAAACAACTTTATTTATTGTGACCTCCTTTGAAATTAGGTAAAATGTCAATATATTAATTAATTAGTGAAGTATTAGCAATTTTTGTATTAATATCATTGGGGGTTTTTTTTCAATAATTAGGCATAAATTATGAGTTTAAAAAAAGACATACAGTACAGTAGAAGTTGAATGTAGAATGTAAAATATGTGTATTCTGTTAAAGCATGATGGCAGTAACCTGGAGTGACATTGTGATACAGTATATGTCCCTTTCTCTGTTAAACAGTCATTTTAATTGTTTCAACACAGAAACGGCTGACACAGGACTGGACACCTGCATGCATCATGACCGCGGACGCTCAAAACATCTGTGCCTGCAACGAGCTGTAGAGCGCAGCTGTCAAATCAATGCCAAAATCACTGCGCTCTTATTTCATTTGGGGAATTAGAAGAGGAATATCAGCGGATTTGGTTGGCGATGCCAGGGAAGAACATTACAGAGCTGTTTCAGAAATGAGACCAAATCCAATAGAACTCTGATGGTAAATATTTCAGATTCGCCTCACAGCATGAGCAGCTGGATATCATTTTGCTGTTGGTCCAGATTTTTGGCTTTTGATGCCTTTTGATAATATTAGTTTGATCCTCATTAGTTTCAGAGGCCTTATTTGAAAAACCAAACCACTTTAAATTCTGTTTCTACATTTTCTGATAATGTAAGTGGTGTTTGCCCCGTTCCCCCGATTTTTTTAGCATGTTTTTTAGCATTTACTGGCCTGGGTCAAAATAGTCAACCTTTAGTTTCTCAGTTCTCATACATACATTTTTGAATGGTGCTTTTGGAAAGCAGATTTATATGGTTATAAAATGCCTCACAAATAAAAAAGAAATCAGTGCAGCTGTGTTTCTAGAGAAGCTTGTGGTCTTAAGGTCTGATATCTGTGCAAGTTATTAGATACAAATCAGAAGCACGGCTGTAAACAGACCAAATCTGTGTAATTCTACAAGCAAGTAAACATGCACACATAGAGAAACGTTCTTCTAAGAGGCAGTGGAAGGATATGAATGGACTAAAATTCGTATGGAGATTCTTCTAATGCAGTGAAACGGACTGAATATGTAGAGTGCAGATGTGGCACTGAAGCGGAAGATGGCTTTTCCCTTGTTTAGTACTATAAAGGTCTGTAAAAAGAGAAAAAAGATAAGAAACAGTTAGTCTGAACACATGAAGTGAAAAAAAGCTTGGTGTCAGTATGATTTTTTTTTTTTTTGAAATATTAATACTTTTATTCAGCAAGGAAACATTGATTAAATTGATCAAAAGTCACAGTAAAAACATTATAATGTTAGAAAAAATATATATATATATTTCAAATATATACTGCTTTTTTTTACCTTTCTATTCATCAAAAAAAAAAAAAAAATTAAGCAACTGTTTTTAACATTGATAATCAGAAATGTTTCTTGTGCATCAAATCAGCATATTAAAATGATTTCTGAAGGATCATGTGACACTGAAGACTGGAGGAATGAGGCTGGGGAAAAAATGGCATTTCAAAATATATATTTTTGACCAAAAAATTGTACGTTTTTTTTTTACTTCATCAGAATGGTACGAAACTTGGTAAAAGTTTTGACACTTGCTATGTGGAAAAAAAAAACATGGAAATTATTTGAAAAGGTTAAACGGTCCTGAAAAAAAAAATAGTCACACTTGTATTATTCATGGTCAAAAATAAGCACATTGGAAACAAATTTCATCTAGTGGAAACTTTTGTTACTGCGCCCAAACAAAATCTTACTGAAAGCTCATTTTTTGAGATATCAACCTCAAATTTGGAACACAACTTGTTTGGATGTATGGGTTTAATTTTCTCGCAGTTTTAGAGTAAAATTTGTTTTGGAAAAAATATATTTCATAAATATACACTACAGTGCAAAAGTCTTTGGCATGTCAGTATTTTCACCTCCCAAAACAGGGTTTTAAAATGATAGTTCACACAAAAATGAAAATTATACCATGATTTACTCACCCTCAAGCCATCCTAGGTGTATATGACTATCTATATATATATATAGATAGTCACATATGTGTTTGTATATAGACAAACACAATCCGAGATATAATATAATATAAAAAATATTTTAAAAATCCTTAGTCCTCCGAGGTTTATAATGGTTGTGAATGATAGGCCAAATTCTGAAGACAGAAAAAATGCGTCCATCCATAAAAAAAATGAATCCAAACGACTCAGGGGGTTAATAAAGGCCTTTTGAAGCGAAGGGGTGCGTTTTTGTAAGAAAAATATCCATATTTAAAAATATTTCAAATTACGAGCTTCCGGCGGACGACCGTACGCATACTGCGCACATCATATTTCGCCAAAAGCTAGTTGTTTGAATATATAATATGGATATTTTTCTTTAAAAACGCATCCCTTCACTTCAAAAGGCTTTTATTAAAGGTACAATATGTAAAATTTTTGCAGTAAAATATCCAAAAACCACTAGGCTAGTGTTATATATTTTGTCCAGCTGATTACTAACAATATCTCTAATGTTTTCAACTACTTGTAAATCATGAGAAAATTCCCATTCTAAACAGTGACACGGGGCAGTGCAGTCGCCTGTCAATGACGTCAGTTCCCTTTGTTACCGCCTTTACTATGACAGCAGTGCCATGGACAAATGCGGAAGTAGAGTCTAGCGTCCAGCAAACCACTAGCTTGCTTCAAGCAGTTCCTTATTTACTTCTTGCACGGTTTATGGTGGATTGTGTTACTTATTTGTGGAACATAATTACTGTTTACCATCTGCCGCTGGTTCTGTCGACAAGGACAGCTCCCGTAAACTCATGACCGGAAAAGCGGAAGCGGCGCCGGCGACTGTGTCATAATAAAAGTCCCGCTGCTCGTGAGGCGCGTGTTGATCAATCGCTCCAGCTCCTCGTTCAGCTCCCGCAACACTCGGTCCTGCTCTGCTTCATACTACAGTAACGTTAATAATCGCATCCACGAACATGAGTTCTTCCAGACTCCAATCCCTATTCTTTTGCACCGTCCGTTGAGATGGAGACCACATGTCCCAAGTTTCCGCTCTAAAACTTGGCGTATCAAACTACGCCTTTGTTTTGAATAGGCTTCTAGCGACCTCTAGCGGGAAAAAAATATCACAAATTGTACCTTTAACCCACTGGAGTCATATGGATTCATTTTTCATGGAACCATTCACAACCATTATAAACCTTGAAAACTAAGGAATTTTTTAAATATATCATGGACTCTGTTCGTCTGAAAGAAGATGGGATGGCTTGAGGGTGAGTAAATCATGGAATAAATTTCATTTTTGTGTGAACTATCCCTTTAAGCCAGTTATTTATATCTTTTGCTGTAGTGAAATATCAGTTCACATTTCCAAACATTCATTTTTGCCATTAATTGCAATTATCCGATGATCCTGACAACAGCCGGTGCTCCACACAGAGATCTGATCTCACCATCATCGAGTCTGTCTGTGATTACTTGAAGAGACAGATGAAACTGAGACAAACTAAATCCAGGAGAACTGTGGCCGTGTCTCCAAGACACTTAAAGAAACCGACCTGCAAAGATACAGTACTGTGAAGAGTTTTAGGCACTTGTGTAAAAATGCTGTAAAGTGAGAATGCTTTTAAAAATACTGTTATAAATAGATTTTATTTATCAATTAACTTCTATTAACTAAATCAAATCAATATTTGGTGTGACCACCCTTTGCATTTAAAACTGCTTTTGTCCAGGTACACTTGGGCATCATTTGTAGCTTTGCAGGTCCTTTTCTTCAAGCATTTTGGAGATGTTGCTGCAGTTCTTCTGGATTTAGTTTGTCTCAGTTTTTCTGTTTCTTCATGTAATCACAGATGGATTTGATGATGGTGAGATCAGATCTCAGTGTGGAGCACCGGATGTTGTCAGACTCCTTGTGCATTCAAAAATCTCACTGGATTATTAAAATTAATGGCAAAATTAAATGTGAACTGATATTTCCTACTGACACACTACAGCAAAATATATAAATAACTGGCGTAAAACCCTTTGTGTGTGTGTGTTGGGGGGGGGGGGGGTGATACTGACATGCTGAAGACTTTTGCATAGTATTGTATATTTCAAATGTAAAATTCAATCATTTTTGTTTTGTTTTGTTTTTTACTTCAGGAATAATCTGCCAAGTGTCATCTTTAAAAAGAGACCAAACTTCTGTCTGTGCTCCAAAACATTCAAGATTTATAACAGTTTAATTGGAAATTTCATTTTCAGGTCTATGCTCAAAAAGTGGATTGGATTATAACTACTGAATTATTATAATTTAGTTCCATAAAATTCCCCTAAAATACAAAATATTAAATAAAAAAACATTATGGAACTAAAATATAGTACATTCATTTCATTGCAATTAAAAAAAAATGGTCACCATTTGAGGAGCACCAGTGGGTGGAAATGTAATAATGTTTCACAATATCACTATTTATAAACAACTGAAAAGACAATTGATAAAAAAAATAAAAAAAAGATATATAAATTAAATGTTCAGTTATGAACAAAATTTCATCAATCATACAGATATATCACAATATATCAGTGACCAAATTGGCATCTGCATCAGAGCTGCAATATTAAAAGTAAATAATCACATGGCTCTCTGTAATACTTGATTCTGATTGGTCAGTCACAGTCTTCTGCTGTTTTTTATGTTCATATGTTATATGCCATTATGATTAACTGTATAATTGGTTGTTAGTGAAAACTATTGAATGAACGTCTAAAATTAAAATGAGCCACTGAATCAAATCAACTAGCCTTTTCTTTGAGAATGGAAATGTCAGAGGAACTTTTCAGAGGTTACTCTAGGCAGAATTGATGGAGTTCTCAATCAGGTGTCAGTTGTTTCTCCTAAATAAATAATGAGTCAGTAGTTATCATATTGTAATAATAGAGTGCTATAAATAAATGTGGACAGCAGCTTGATCATTTGATTGCAGAATATATCTTGGCAAATCTGAGACATTGTCTCTTCTGAAACTTTAAAACAGACAAAAGTTAGATTACTGGATTCTGTTTCTCAGGAGATGTAGTTAATAATCTCCAGAAGAAACCAGAGCAGAACCAAGAGGGTGATTTCAAGGTAGATGATTCAGAAAAACAGATAATGTTTTCCCACAGCTTTTAAGAATGCACAAGTACGTCACTCGTTGCTGTGCAAGACAAAATCATTACATGCACTTATATAAATACATCTGTTTATTCATGGACTGCGGCAATTTTCAACTCAAAATGAACTTCACATCCATTAGGCCTCATTTTCAGCACTTACTCCTTTTTTAAGATGCACTAAAACATCTGAAGGCCACTCATATCCTCAGACTAACTCACCCTCTGATTTTTGAAGTAGAAAGGGTCGATGTCCTCCAGCGGAACTCCGACCAGTCCTGCGGGGATGTCGCCAAAGATACGAGGCAGCACCTTCCCGGCCTCCAGGTCAGCACGTGGTTTGGGCTCCTCCGTGTACCCGGGGTCCGCCTTGTAATCCTTCGTGTTCTTCGTCCGCTCTTCGCTGATCCTCTGCTCGATGGCCGCCAGAGACTCTCGAGTGTACGGTCGCAAGCCATCAGGACCCGCTGGTAAGAGCATGGTCGCCATCTTTTCATCCTGATCGTCCTGTACTAGAAGTTACTCAAAGCTAGATGGAGTCGGCCATGAGACAGAGAGAAAAATATAGTTAGAAAGTCACTCTGAAGCTATTAAAATGCTTGTTGTTTTGCAATTTACAGCACAATGACTGTGGGTTGAGTCCCTCTGGAGTCACCTGCAGTACTCCAGGGCATGATGGTGATCCCTCAGGTCATGGGATGTACTTACCAGGGATTAGACCTGTAACATCTAAAATCACAGTTCATACACTCTTGAACATAAAGGTTTCAAAGGGGGGTGCCATAGAACGACCATTTTTGATTTCCTACAGAGCACTCCAGTGAACGGTTCTTAAAAGAACCATTTTTATTCTTAGTGTGAAGAACATTTTAATAATGAAAAGAACCTTTTTTCCACTGTGAAGAATCTTTTGTGGAATGGATGTTCTTCATGATTCGACACAAAAGATTCATAATGCTTCGATGCTTCCTGAAGCAGTGTTTTGAAATTGAAATATATTTGAAATATAGTGCCATCACTATATAAGTCGTTTTTTGGGGGTTTTTTTGTGCACCAAAATATTCTCGGCGCTTTATGATATTAATATTGAACCACTGTACTCACATGAACTGATTTAAATATGTTTTTGTACCTTTATGGATCTTGAGAGAGAAAATGTCATTGCTCCCTATGGAGGCCTCACTGAGCCATTGGATTTCAACAAAAATATCTTAATTAGCATTCTGAAGATTAACAAATGTCTTACGGGTGTAGAACGACATGAGGGTGAGTAATTATTGACAGAATTTTCATTTTTGGGTGAACTAACTCTTTAACACTTTCAGATGCCCAGAAAACTGAAATTTCAATGGTTCACCACTGGGGGGTGTGACTTTGGCAGTTTCTTAACCACTGATTCGAAACAAAAGATTCGTAAAGCTTTGAAGCATCATGAAGCAGTGTTTTGAAATCGCCCATTACTAGATATTGTTGAATAAAGTTGTTATTTAGTTTTTTTTGGCGCACAAAAAGTATTCTTGTTGCTTCATAACATTAAGGTTGAACCACTGTAGTCACATGAACTGTTTTAAATATGTCTTTAGTAGATTTCTGAGCATCTGAAAGTGTAAATTGTGTTCTGAAGATGAACAAAGGTCTTACGGGTGTAGAACGACATGAGGGTGAGTAATTAATGACAGAATTTTCATTTTTGGGTGAACTAACCCTTTAAGTCATGAAAAGGCGCCAGCAGGTCTCTAGTAGAGTAGCAGTTGTCCATCAGTACCACTAAAGGACCTGCACAGAACACTAACGCACATACACAGATACTTGGGTTGACGCTGGTAAAGACTCCAACTATAAACAAGAAAGTTTTTTTTTAAAAACACGGATAAGTTGTACTTTTCTCTAAGTGAGCGGTACAGATAATATTCACCATTATTCTCTAGTTTTTAAAGTTGAAGTCATTCAAATAATTTAATATTTAGAAAGATAAATGTTGATTTATAACTTGATTATTAATCACTCAAAAGATATATAGCAGCAGTGGATTCCAGAATCCAACCCTTTAGAGTATAAACGGATCTATGAATATGATGCCTCCACTCACTCGCACAAGCTCAGAGATCCACTCGGTCAACTTACTGAGGTGAACACTACACAATGGTAACACTTTTTACAACGTCGGACACATAATGGTAATTCAAATTATTAGCCTTTTGCTTGACTAGGTTATCAGACAGCTAATAATGTGTTGCTAATGTTACACAAACCATGTTCACATTCACGAGTCAGACAGCTGCCTTCTAACAATCAGTATCCATACAAATGCTTTGAACAACTCTGAACGTCAGTGGAGAAAGGCATAGTTCATCATAACATCCTAATAAACATCATACACCCATTATATTGCTAAATTTACCCAATTTTTTATATCAACAGAAAAATATACCAGGATAACCTGTCTTCTCTTGAGACTCCCCTGCTCATATTTAATGATATCCTAAAGCCCGCCAGCACGTTGACGTGATTGGTTACAAGGTAGTTTGTAACGTAACAAACAGCGATTTCAAACTGCATTTTTTAACTGTAGATCAACTGCAGTTTTAAAGAGAAAATACTCAGCAATGGTTTTGACTTATGAATTTGCACATGGTTTGTCTTAAAGCATATTAAAAACACCACATAGACATAAACAACATTAAAAACTTGATTTTCACCACAGAGGGACTTTAAGAGTGTTAACCTCCAGACTATCGAACCACCAGTCTGGGATTACGCAGCCCCGCACATGACATGAAGGAAAAAACAAATATATTGTGGCCGCAAATTAAGAAATTGTTCTCTCGTTGGCTATGAGTTACTAATTTTTTTTTCCTAGTGTTATTAAATCATGGGCACAATATAATCATTTGTTCCATCGATTTAGTAAATCGTGGCTACGTTGTACAACTTTTTCCCTCATTTTGACTTAAAGGTGCAATGTGTTAAACTTTGGAAGGATCTATTGACAGAAATGCAATATAATATACATAACTATGTTTTCAGTGGTACATAAAGACCTTACATAATGAACCATTATGTTTTTATTACCTTAGAATGAGCCATTTCTATCTCATACACCACGGGTCCCCCCTCCATGTCAAGTCACCATTATGCGCCGGTATGTTTCTACAGCAGCCCTAAATGGACAAACACCCTACAGAGCACATTTAGTCACTATGTTGTTGTTCTTCTAAATCGATCGTGTTTTTAGAGGCAGCTTGCATCGTCACTATGTTGAATATGCACAAAGTAGTAGTAGTAGTTGTCTGGTTTATTATTTAGAAGCAGAGACCATTCTTTGTTATAAGTAAGAAGAAAACTCATTGCTTCACACAAGCTACTCTATGCTTTCTCAGATGACGACATGTCCGCCATACGAGGGGTGTTTGCAGTTCGCAATCTCACCACTAGATGCAGCTAAAATTTACACACTGCACCTTTAAGTAAGACGCAGCCATGATTTAGTTAAACAAGGGAACGAATTATCATTTGCACGATTTAGTAAAACAAGGGAACGAATGATAATATTGTTTGCACAATTAAGTCAAACGAGGGAACAAATTATTATATTTTGCGACTCGATTAGCTGTCTCAGGCGAGTTTAAATAGGGTTGAAGCTAAGGATAAGATTACATGACAACAATGTACTAAAAAACTGTACTGTAGTCTTTTTACTACAGACGACAACATTGTCAAAATAATCCCCGTTCACATGGATCAGCGACAACGAATAAAAACGCTGTATTCTGCTGCCAGGCCAGTAGTTGGCAATGTCACTTTATAAAGACTGAGCACGTAATATGCATGTGCATGACATCACCATTTTCACAAATTTGCGTTTTTTTAGTTTATAGGAGACTACAGTATAGTTTTAAAAACAAGCAAAACGCATAAAACGTTTTCCATTTTTAGTTGAAAACGGTGTCATGTAAACGGCCTCTAAACTCTGCAGGCCCTTCAGGAACTGATGGTGTGTTCAAATCATGTTGGAAAGATTGTCTTTATGAGTTAAACACACATGAAAGCCAACACAAAGTTGAAAATATGAGTGGGAAGATTGGGATTTTCTTTAAGCACCGATCTTTACGAGTTGGGGGCGTGTCAGTGCAAAACGTGTTGGAATACAACAATACTTATAAGTATTTAGTAGTGACATTGTCAGGTTTATAAGCTAACTGCCTGCACAAAATACAGATAGCGTTGTAATATAACAATATAACATGTAATGATAAAGTTTACAGCTTCATAAATTAACAAAATAAAAAAGCAAAACACACCGGATGCACATTCTTTGTTCATTTTCAGCGAGTAATGTTTAAAAGCTTTGCTGTAATTTTGGGTAGTCAATTAAGAGAAGGTACACCACCATCTTGCTCTGACGAAAATGATTTGAACTTCCCACTCTCAGAAAAAAAGGTACAAAATCTGTCACTGGACCATGCAGTTCCCATTTGAAAAGGTACTAGTAGCCTATGTACCATTTAGGTACTAATTTGTACACTTTAGATAATGTTATGTTCCTTTAAGGTATTAATATGCACCTTTCAGGAGTAAATGAGGTTTAAAAGCGTACCTTTTGAAAAAGCACCACCTCAATGAAAGCTTTTGTGCCTTTTTTTTCTGCTAATACACCTGTGTGAGCTTGAGAACCGACGTCATGCACTAAAAATCACCAAAACACCAGCTGATTCAAATAGATTGTGCAAACATAATGAAGAAAAGTAAAGAGAATGACCTGCAGCACTGATCTTATATTTTATTATATATTGCAGAATTTTTTTGTCGGTGGAACCCCTTTGACCTAAAATATTTCTCTGTGGGTTCTTTTCCATTGAATTTGTAATTCTCATTCTCGTCCTCCTCCACCATTATGATTCTCATTGTATTATTACTGTAATCTGTAATACAGTAATTCAAATGATCCTGTCTGAACACAGTATACCCTACTGTTCAAAAGTTTGGGGTTGGTAAGATTTTTTTATGCTTTTTTAAAAAGTCTCTGATGCTCACAGAGGCTGCATTTGTTGTGTAAGGTTGTGAAATATTATTACAATTTAACAGAACTGTTTTCTATTTGAATATATTTCCAAATGTAATTTGAATATGATCTGGACATGTTCTTGACAGGTTTTACGATTTTTCCAAGTAGTTCATCATGGTGACTTTGCATGAACGTTACAAAAACAAATTCCAGTAGTTGTGGACTCTGAAATCTTAAGTGATTACCAATACCAATTCTTGAATATTCTTTAAATAGTGTTTAGAAATTTTTGATGTTCCTTTTAAATAAATGAGGATTAATTCAGTCCGGTTATACTGTATGTTGTATAAGGAATCATCCACTAAGTCCACCATAAAGAAAAGCTTATCCAGCCTTGACCTTCTAAACTTCCTGCTTCATCTCTCATCCTGAATGGAACATCAGAATAAATTGATGTCAGGCAGGACATATATTAAAACTGACGACTAACAGGACTAACTCGCTTTTATTAATAGCCTGTGCTTTTATTGCAGTTTAACGCTGCAGCTGGAGTGACGTGTTTCTGAAGATTAGTGCGTGGAGAAGGAAGTTCCAGTTCCTCTCTTGGCAGACATGTTTTCAATTCTTTACTAGAGCCAGAAAGTGTTATCTAACCCACAGTCTCAAAGTGGCTTAAGCGGCTTGATCTGACCCACAATTCTCAGTAAATTACTCAGCTGTTACAGTAGTTTAGACACATATAAATGTGGGATGTCACTTCTGTTATGCTTCTACTTTAAGAAAACCAGCAAAAACATACACCAACACAAGTCTCCAAGCTGGTCAGGTGCTGCTAGTCTAGTATAGCAAAACTAACTGGAGAAGGATAGTTCACCCAAAAATGAAAACTCTGTCATCATTTACTCACCCTCAAGTCGTTCCAAACCCATAAGACTTTTGTTCATCTTCGGAACACAAATGAGAGATTTCTGTCCTTCCATTGATAGTCTACGCAACTACCACTTCGACTCTTCAAAAAGTCCATAAAAAGATTGTAAAAGGAATCCATATGTATTGAGCGGTTTAGTTAAAATCTTCCGAAGAGACTTGATCGCTTTATATGATGAACAGATTGAATATAGGCTTTTATTCACACATAAACATTAATCAACTCACACATCAGTTGAGGTAACTCAAGCATGTTCGCTAGATGTGCAAAAACCAAATGAGGTTCATTCTTGTGTTACGCAGCACCTTTAAACTTCTGCAAGAACCAATGAGGTTCATTCTCGTGTTAATTCTGGAACACACCAAGCCGACGGTCGGCCGTTGGGCAGTTTGTGTTCCGGACCTTAGCTCAAGTTGGTCCTCATCTGCTTTTTTTCAGCCGATTCGACATGTTGAATCGCCATCGGGGCTCATCGGTCAGTCGGCCCATCTGATCATTCTGATTTACTGTTCAGCTAATGCCACCTGCTGGTACGGAAAGGCATTTCTTCTTACGCAGGCGCAGAATGGACATGCTACTTGGCCGTCGGCTGTCGAGTGTCGGTTTGGTGTGTCAGGGCAAATTTGGACCCAGACGCTGCCGACGTGAGCCAACCCCGAAGTCTGCTTTTGTCGCCACTAGTTCATCTGTGTCGGCTTGGTTTGTTAAGCAGCACGTTTAAAGGTGCCCTAGAATTAAAAATTGAATTTATCTAGGCATAGTTAAATAACAAGAGTTCAGTACATGGAAAAGACATATGCTGAGTCTCAAACTCCATTGTTTCCTCCTTCTTATATAAATCTCATTTGTTTAAAAGACCTCCGAAGAACAGGCGAATCTCAACATAACACAGACTGTTACGTAACAGATTGCTTTATATGATGAACAGATTGAATTGAGGCTTTTATTGTCATATAAACACTGATTAGCGAACATAAACAAAAGCTCAACCAAACCTGCTTGATGTGCACGAACAAATCTCATTGGTTCTTGCGGAAGCTCTAGCGTGCTGTGTAACACGAGAATGAACCGTCGTTATTTTCATTTTTAAACACTTGCTGTCTGTATAATTCATAAACACAACTTCATTCTTTATAAATCTCTCCAACAGTGTAGCATTAGCCGTTAGCCACAGAGCACTATCAAACTCATTCAGAATCAAATGTAAACATCCAAATAAATACTTTACTCACATAATTCGAAGCATGCATGCAGCATGCATGACGAACATCTTGTAAAGATCCATTTGAGGGTTATATTAGCTGTGTGAACTTTGCACAAGCACAAAGCTCCGTGGGCGGAGAGCACAAGAATTTAAAGGGTCTGCAGCATGAATCGGCGCATTTCTAATTATGCCTCAAAATAGGCAGTTAAAAAAATTAATTAAAAAAAATTATGGGGTATTTTGAGCTGAAACTTCACAGACACATTCAGGGGACACCTTAGACTTATATTACATCTTGTAAAAAATCCTTCGATGGCACCTTTAAACTTCCGCAAGAACCAATGAGGTTCATTCTAATGTTACACAGCAAATTTAAACTTCCGCAAGAAAGGAAGAACCAATGAGGTTCATTCTCGTGTTACACAGCATGCTTGAGATTCCGCAAGAACCAATGAGATTTGTTCCTGCACGTCAAGCAGGTTCAGCTGAGCTTTTGTTTATGTTCGCTAATCAATGTTTATATGTGAATAAAAGCCTCAATTCAATCTGTTCATCATATAAAGCAATCTTGTCTCTTCTGAAAATTTGGACTAAACCCTTCAATTCATGTGGATTAGTTTTACGATCTCTTAATGAACTTTTAGTGGCGTGGACTGTTAATGGAGGGACAGAAATCTCTCCAATTTTATTCAAATTTAGAAGCCATTTGAGGGCACCAACATGCTGGTTTTAAAATGAACTGAAGTGGTTGATATCAACCCTCACTATACAAATGGCGACAAAATACTGCACAACCACAGCAGTGACTTGATGACTTTACTCTCAGAAGACAAAAATCTGATTTCTGCATCACAAATGCCACCAAACATAATTGCAAAGTTTACAAATTGGTGTTTACAAAATGAAATTATTAGACATTTCTCCTTATATAGAACCTTTTCGGCATACAGGGTTCTATAAAATTTGAGTTGAGAACCCAAGGGTTCACTTTAGAACCCCACTGAACCTTTATTTCTAAGAGTGTATTAGAGGATCATAATACTTGTCTCAGTTCTCATTTAAAATAACAGGTCTGTCCCCATATACAGTATTTCTGAATTTTTCAGACCAGACTTACAGCCATAACAAAGACCATTCAGAACATAAAAAGAGTCATTTAAATTACAAATCTGGCATATCATATCCTGATCTTTGATCAAACTGATGAGTGTTGAAATTAATGTCTGGAAATGCCTGTATTCATAGACCATAATTCAGCTCATAATGCAAAATCAGAGGGATTTCTGAGTGTGTGTCATAGTGTTTTTTGTGATGTTAATCTAAATTACTGTCACATTCTCTCAAACATAATGTAATCAAAGTCAGGATTTTGTTAATCATCTAGCTTTCACAAACACAGTTATATTCTGTTTTCTATTCGCACTACACACTTGTGCTTTCTCCTGGTTCTTCATCTTTTTGTATCCGTACTCTTGATTGTATTAACTTTTTCAGCAGGTTCTTTTACTTTTAATAAACTTGTGGATTTAGAGACTCAAATCATGCAGCATGACTGATTTAGGCAGTCCTCATCAAAATTCAATTTAGTAGACCAAATTCTCTTTTTAATATGTATCTTAAATTTTAATCTTACATTCCATGGTTTGCATCATGCCACTATTTTTGGCCATATGGTCATACTAATATTCAATACAACAGCTAGCTTGTGTAATATTGTAATATTTCATCCAAGAGACAAAAGACAACTGACAGTTTTTAATCAAGTTCACACAGGAATTGCTTATTCTTTCAGACAATGTGGAACCAATTCAAGCATTTTGAAGCGCAAATATTTCCTCAGAGCAAACAGAGATTGTATTACATATTTAGTCACTTTTACTGAGAATTAAGGCATCGTGATCATTACAAACATCCAACCATCCATTCATATTCTATATCCACTATATCATTTTTTAAGGTAGGCCTATTCATAATGTAATGCATTAAATCTTTTCACAAATAAAATATATTAGTGATTGATCTATCGGTCATGCTGATGAATCAATATTTGGCCATTTTAAGATTATCAACAATTTTTGTATTCTTTTGTGTGTGTGTGTGTGTGTGTGTGTGTGCGTGTGTGTGTGTGTGTGTGTGTGTGTGTGTGTGTGTGTGTGTGTGTGTGTGTGTGTGTGTGTGTGTGTGTGTGTGTGTGTGTGTGTGTGTGTGTGTGTGTGAAGTGAGTACAGTTAAATTTTTGTTTATATTGTTAAGCAATTTTATCTACCTCTCAGTTGCTTATTTAATTATATAATGCAAATTATTTGCATTTTATTGGCCAGATTGTACCGTGCTTGAAACTAATTAGGCGTTATATAACACTAACTTATGAAACAAGTTGTTGGCTATGTGATTTAATGTATTACAATATAGTGTTTAAATATTATAATGCATTATAACAAGAATATTTGATGCATTATATTATTATGAATGCATTTTAATGCATTAGGAAAACGGCATAATTTATGATGTTTTTCATGATGTCTGTGTTATTTTAGTATACTATATTTTGAATTTGTTTATATTTTCCATTTTATTTTATTTTTTTATATTAGTTAAAGTTTTAGTAATGTATGTTGCTGTATGTTTTTGTCATTTATATTAGTTTTATATTATTATTTGTATAGTTTTTATTAATTTTTGTTTTAGTTTTAGTTATTTTTGTACATCATTTTAAACTAAAATGCCCGGGCAACTAGCTGAAATAAAATAATGATTTTTTTTCCCCAAGTAACAAAAGAATATGATTTTAGATTTAGTTGATAACACTTACTGTAAGTAAAGAGTTTAAAAATTTCTTATAATTTATAGTAGAGAAAATCACAGTGTTCAAACATCCACTATAGCACACACACACACCTGCTGTTGAGGGTTATTATAGCGATCACTTTTGAAAAAGGACAATATCTTAACTGCAATATCTAAAAAAAAAAAAAAAAAAAAACATTTTAACTGGGATTTCAGAAAGAAATAACAGTCCTTTCCTCCAGAACTAAAATTCCTGAAAATTACAACAACACATGAGTCATACATTCACTGTTTCCCACTGCTCTGACTGGCCTGTTAAAACCAACAGATCCATTAAGGATCATTAAATGGGAGGTGTCCTGTATAGTGGTCACCCATAATGCATTATATCTGTGTCCTCCCTGCAGGCCATCTGAACTCCAGTGAATGAGACACAAGTGAGGACAGAGAGCCAGAGGGGGTTCAAACACTCAACACAGAGAAATACATCCTCCTGGACTTTTTCATTAGTGCATGTGACAGATGCTTTTGTGCAAAGTGCATTCAAAGTACAGGGACTAAATCTGCAACCATGGCATCATTAACATGAGTGTATGAGTTACAAATGTGAAAATGTCACCGTAAGGTCAGCAAACAACCTTTCTTGGGTTGAATTCACTCTTTTGAAACATTTACACTTTCTAATCTGAGTCCACAAGTGAAAGCGCTTCAGTTTTGCACTATATCAGCATTGCAGTTCTGTACAGTCACATGATCAATGAGACTTTGATTAGTGATAGTGCACGTCATTTGTTCAATATGTATGATTTTTCTTTAAACTTTTCTTTGTTTTTCTAAATCCTTATATGCTTCAACTTATTTCCCAGTTGGAAAAAAAGGGAAATCCATTATTTTCAATGTGGTCTCAGACTTTTTGGACCTCTCTGTTAAAAGATGGGAATCTCAACACTGATCTGACGAACCTGCAGTATAGCCTACAGTGGAAAAACTACTTTTTAATGTCCAAAGACCCACAGAGTATATCAACCCAAGAACTCTATAGAAAAGAAAAAGGTTCGCTGCAGAACCTTGTAGAATTTTTACTTGACCTGTTTATTCATATCGGGGTGAATTCAGGGTGATTGGGACACTTTTTGCCATTGAGATGACTTGGAAAAAGTGTCCCAATCAACCTGAATTCACCCTAGTTCAACCTGAAACTCGAAAAATCCAAAGATTACAAAATGTAATACAGCTATTTCATCAACTTTTATCGTTTTAAATGTAAATAAAATATATATCTTACATGTAAACTCCGGTAATTGCAGCACTGCGTCCATGCATTTCCATTCATTGCGCTGATGTAAATCCAAAATCCCAAACTGATCCATGATGGGAATAACCCCAATCCCAGATAAAAGTATTCCGTCAAGGACTCTGCAAGATTTTTCAGAATGTCTCTATTGTTGTAGGTAAATAGCTGTTCGTTGAAATCTGGATTCCACACAAATGGATTACTCTTAAATCCCACGCAACGCTCATTTTACGTGTTTTACGCGCTCCACATTTAAAGTTTATCTATATTTTCCTAGCATTCACTTTAAAAGAACTCTGTATCCAACCGTCGTCCGTGCTTCCCATCGAAGATCTGACTGCATTTTTAGCCCATTTATGAATTTCTCCGGCTTGTTTGGCGCACAGAAGCAGTTTGCGCCTCTTTCAGTGCGCGAGAACTGCTGCCAAACAGCCTGCGCGCGCGCTTGAGCTGCGCTGCAGGATTACGCACATCATATCCAAACATTTGCGCGCGCCGAATAAGTTACAAAGCAAGCAAATATGACTCTTTTATTGCAAGTATTGATTGTATTGACGGGTACATAATGCTGAGGTCATTTTTGGCACAGCTGGTTTGTCCTTATTTAGACATACAGTGTGTTTTGACGTCAGGATTTGTGTCTTCAGTGACTTTTTCATTACTTTTTCTTAAGGCTCAACTATTTGCTCTATGTAGGAACACTTTTGGTTTGCTTTCTACTATTACATGAATATCGAAGCTGCACTTTAATATGGAATTTATGCACTTAAATTCTTCGAAGGAACATGAAAAACTCTTTACCGTTTAATGTATTTATTATCCAGCTTCTCCCTCTAGTGGCCTCAGTCAAGTCTTTGTCTTTCAGAATCAGAAAGAGCTTTATTTGAAATGTAAATAAAGTTACTCACCTTAGCATCTTCCTGTTTATAACAACTTTTCGCATACTATACATATTCATATTACTATGATTGTATGTTAGGCTTGATGATATTCCTCTGTAATTCTTCTTGCCTTGGCGCCTGTAATACCGGTGCTCTGCCGGTGGTGGCAGCACTGCAGCGCGCGAGTAACGGATATACACACACCGAGTGACGTCGAAGAAGCGTCCAGCTCGCTTGGTGTAGTAACAAACATTTGAGCATTAATTTGTCTTTTTTATTTTACATTTTAGTCAATTAAAGAGAGCAATGTCGGAAAGAAAGGTTTTGAATGTAAGTACCTCCTTCTTTCATTTTATCTTATTGTTGTGCTTCGTCTTACGGTGGATTTGAGATTAAGATATTTTAAGATTAACAGCATGCTAATGAAGTAGCAACGCAGTGTATATTTTTATTATATTGAAGTCATTCTATTCTGTTTAATGTTTTCTATGCATTTAAAGTACATACATGTTGTAATAATCTTGAAGACATTTACTAAGATGAACCTCGAAAAAGTTTTTGTTTACAAAGTTCCGCTACTGTGGTAAACTGTCACCTTTACAGCATCTCTTCTCGTTTTTCCTCAGAAATACTATCCTCCGGATTTTGATCCGTCTAAAATCCCTAAACTCAAACTGCCCAAAGACCGTCAGTATGTGGTCCGGTTGATGGCACCATTTAATATGAGGTGAGACCAGTTTTATTTCTTGTTTTTATCATTTTTGCTCATATAATACATGGTTTGAGATTATTACAGGTTTATCAATCAAGAACATATTGCAGGTTTCATATATAGATATTAATAATAAACAATAACATTAAACTATTTCATTCAGTATACAACTTCTTAATTAAGGATAAAATTACATAAAAGAAAAATATATATCACTGTAAAAATAAGGTACAAGCTAAATATGCTGAATATAAAACTATTTTATGGCAACGGGTTTGTGAGGAACACATCAGTAGTTTGTTTTATTAGAGATTATATCATCTTTCAGATAATAATGCTTGGTGTTTTGCAGGTGTAAAACATGTGGAGAATACATTTACAAAGGGAAGAAGTTCAATGCTCGTAAGGAGACCGTTCAGAACGAACTATACATGGGGCTCCCGATTTTTAGATTCTACATTAAATGCACCAGATGTTTGGCTGAGATCACCTTCAAGGTACTCGAGTGCACACTCCCGTCATTCTACAACACTTCAGGAGTTTTTCTTGTGTGTTTGTTCAGTTGCACTTCATCTAATTGATGTGTTTCACAGACAGATCCAGAGAACACAGACTACGCCATGGAACATGGTGCAACACGCAATTTTCAGGCTGAGAAACTTCTGGAAGAGGAGGAGAAAAAGATTGTACAGGAGCGAGAAGAAGAGGAGCTCAATAACCCCATGAAGGTCTGTTAGAAAGTTGAAACTCTTTTATTATATTAGAGGTTTTAATGGGGGTTTATTGTTTTATTCTGTGCTGTTCGTAATAATTTGTACTTTTATTTCCACTTTCCAGCAATGCATTTTTGTGTTTTTTCCTATTGTTTTCCACATATGGTGTTGTACATAAAAGCCTTTATTCTGTCTTTGTAAGCAAACCATCAAAAATCCGTACAAACTTTAAAGGTAATCTCCCTGAATGCTGTCACAGGTCCTGGAGAACCGCACACGGGACTCAAAAATGGAGATGGAGGTGCTGGAGAACCTGCAGGAGCTGAAGGATCTGAACCAGAGGCAGGCGCAGGTGGACTTTGAGGGCATGCTGGATCAGTATAAAGAGATGGAGAAGAGACAGAGGGAGAGAGAGCAGGAGGAAGATGAACGAGAGACCAAGTATGAAAAGAGAAAGGCTTGGACTTTTTTGCTTCTTAGACTCAAAGGGATAGTTGACCCAAAAAAGAAAATTCTGTCATAATTTACTCCCCCTCAAGTTGTTCCAAACCTGTATGAATTTCTCTCTTCTGCTGAACACAAAATAAAATATTTTGAAGAATATGACTTGTGGTCAATCAACTGTTTGTTTACCCATATTCTTCAAAATATCTTCCTTTGTGTTCAGTAGAAGAAAGAAATGTATACAGGTTTGGAAAAACTTGAGGGAGAGTAAATGATCACAGAATTTAAATTTTTGGGTGAACTATCCCTTTAATGGTGGAATATTTGAACTTTTAAAAATGAATTTGTCACACTACATGTCAAGTGCACAAAAAATTTAAATTGCAATTGCAATTTGTATCAGAAAAATTAAAATTAGATTTCCCCTGAAATCAGGCAGCCCTGTATTACAGCATCTAAAATATAGTTTATGTACAAAATGTAGATATTCCTGTGCATTTTAACCTGAAATATTAATGTTTGAAAGTGTGTTATATGGTTTACCATATACATTTCTGTGTGTGACAATAATAGCTCCTCTATGAGGTCATGTACATTCGCTGTGTACGTTTTTTTTTCCCAAAGCATATAATGTCAAGATTAATAAGCATGAATTATATAATATCTAAATATTCGGTGGTTTAGACTTCTCTTTTCTCTTGCTCCTCGTAGAGAGATGTTGGAGAGAGCTCTGGTTAAACGACTGAGGGACTCGGACTCTGAGGAAGAGACGGAAAATGCAAAAGACGAAGGCAGGAAACACACGGCTGATAAACCCACAGACATCCTTACCACAGACGGGAATGCAGGATCACAGGTCGAGATTTATTTAAAAATTTTATTTTATTATTTGCAACATTTTCTTTTGGTCACTTTTATACATTAGGATCTGAAAAAAATGTCTCTGTGGAATCCTCAACTGTGATTGGTCAGTTGTGACATGCTGTGATCAATTATTATTGTTTAATAATATTTATTAAATATTTGTTATTTGATCAAAGAAAAATTATTTGATTGAAAATTCAGTAAAAACTGCAATATTGTTAAATATTATTACAATTTAAAATAAATGGTTGTTGTTGTTGTACTATATGTAATTTTGTTGTATTGTATTAAAATGTAATTTATTTCTGTGATCAAAGCTGAATTTTCAGCATCATTACTGCAGTCTTCAGTGTCACATGATCCTTCAGAAATCATTCTAATATGCTGATTTGCTCAAACATTTCTTATAATCTTATTATGTTTAAACCATGACATTTATTTGAAATAGATGTATTTGGTAACATTATAAATGTTTTTATTTTTCTTTGATCAATTTTATGTGTCCTTGCTGAATAAAAGTATTCACTTCTTTTAAGAATAATTCTTACTTACCCCAGACTTTTAAACGGTAGTGTATTTTGTTTCCAAAAAAATATTAAGCATCAAAAACAACATTGATCATATTAAGAAATGTTTCTTGAGCATCAAATCAGCATATTAGAATGATTTCTGAAGGATCATGTGACACTGAAGACTGGAGTAATGATGCTGAAAATTCAGCTTTGATCACAGGAATAAATTACTTTTCAAAATACATTCCAATAGAAAACAGTTCTTTTAAATTGTTGTAATATTTAGCAAAATTACTGTTTCTACTGCATTTATGATCAAATACATGTAGCCTTGGTGAGCAATTCTTTCAAAAACATAAAAAAAAATGTAATTATTCCAAACTTCTGACCATAGTGTGACTGTTTGATGTTTCTCATATCACTCCACATTTATTCTTCTCACGTAATTTCATCTTAAATCAATATTTAATATCCATTTATTTATTTATTTAACCTTGTACTGAGCAGGAGAATGCACTGTCAGCCAGGCTTTATTGCAAAATAACCCCTGACAGATTTTTCTTTTACTATAAATTATACTTTACATGTTGCATATTGATGATCTGTGGCACAAAAGTAATTTTATCCCACATCATTTGTCTTGACGTATTTCTGTTGTCTTTCTATTTTAACATTTCATATGCTTCTCTCTTTAATTTGTGCTGTTTCCCTCCTGAACTCCACAGGGATCATCGTCTGTGGGCATAAAGAAGCAGAAAGTGGAGAGCTGGGAGAGGAGTGTCGGAGGTCTGGGCGGGAAGGGAGCTCTGGGGTCTCTGGTGGTGAGGAAGAAACCTGCCCACGCTTCACCACTGCAGGCTCCTGATACACAAGCAGGTTCATGATCTATTACAACTAGTAAATCTGTCATTTCTCAAAAGCGTCAGGGAAAGTCCGGCCGGAACAAGTGTGTGGGGGTGTAAGCAGCGATTAATAACACATTGCGATTATGAAAGAAATAATGCATTCGTTCAGTCATTTAAACTATCACAATAGCACATTTTGGGGTCAGAAACTTTTTAATGTTTTTAAAAGAAGCCTCTTATGCTCACCAAGGCTGCATTTGTTTTGTCAAAAATACAGAAAAACTTAAATTTTATTACTGTTTATAAGAGCCATTTTCTATTTGAATAGATTTTTAAATGTAATTTATTCCTGTGAATAAATCTGAATTTTTAGTCCAGTCTTCAGTTTCACATGAACCTAATATGCTGATTTGCTGCTCAAGAAACATTTCTGATTATTATCAATGTTGGAAACGGTTCACAGAAACCACGATACATTATTTTCAGGATTCATTGATAAATAGAAAGTTCAAAACAACAGCATTTATTTTAAATAGTTTTTTTTGTTGTTGTTAATGCATCCTTGTTTAATAAAAGTATTAATCTTTGACCCAAACTTTTGAACAGTAGTGTATATATTAATAATAATAATATTTAATACACCAAAATAGCTAATTATTTTCTTGACTTATTTTATTAATATTTATTTATAAATTATTAAAAAATAAATATAATCAAAAATTGCAACTCTACATCAGTGGATGTATGTCAGGATTTGGGGAGTTTTTGTATTTATTTATTTGTATTTTATTTTCTGGAATCGAGGAATGGTACAGAGTGCTTTATTTTTTTATAAAGTTGTGGTGACAAAATTCACCATTTTAAAAAATGAGGGGGACAACCTGATGTTGTATTTATGCATCAAACTAATTCCGCACACTTTAGGGTTTTGCCATCTGTTAACCTGCATTTTCTCTATCTTTCCTGATCATTCAGGGTCAGGTGCTGCCAAACCAGAGTCCTCCACAGCATCAGCTAGTGCTTCCAATGGACAACCAATCTCATCTCAGAACGGTTCATCTCTCAGCCTCTTGGGGGCGTACACTGACAGCGACGACAGCAACTCTGACTAGGCTGAGAAAATATAGTCCAGTGTTTTGTGCAGACTGAAATTTAATGTTTATTTTCAAACCAGCAAAAATGACAACCTCTCTTTTCACAGAAAACTTTAAGTTTCCTTACCTCGGACTCTTCAAAAATATAATCGAGAGATTTTTATTTTTCAGCAATCTTTTTAGCTGAAGAAGCACTGTCTATGAGAAGCTGTTTCCACTGCCTGGAATTCATTTGGCATTAGATGTGCACCATCCCAATGTCTCTAATGTACTCTATAATGTGTTTCTAATGTATTATGCACTCTATAATGTAGTATTTGTTTCCCCATGTCAGTTCAGTCAATACAAGGAAATGCATTTGAGGGTAACAGTGGAGATAAGTGAATATAAATCTAATTTAGACAGATCATCTCTAGTCCCATATCATAAAAGACCCTTTCATCTTCCCAAAACATCGAACAAATAAAATGTTCCTTGTGTTTCGTTTCCAATCATAGACTATTGTTTTCCATTTGTTGTTTTATTTTCAAATATTTTGTAAAATGAATATTATTATTATATACATTCATCTGTTAATATTATTGAATGGACATGAGCTAACATGAACTAACATCACTTGTATTTTTAATTAACTAACAGATGTACAAAGATTAATAAATACTTTAACAAATGTACTTCTCATTGTTACTAACATATGGGACCTTATTGTTAAGTGTTATCTAATTATTTATCAGATTTTTTTGACATTCTGAATTTAAATCACTAATGGCATCAACCTATTTTGGTTTTTAAGTTAACATTTGCTAATGTGATGTTAATGCAGTCATGCAGCCATTATTCACCATCTCTCATATTGATCCACCAAAGTGCTGGTGACCTTTTAACCTTACGATTTGACCTCTGTTTGCTGATGGAGAAGGTGTCAATGAGGGGTTGGCGTGTATTGAATCTGATCGTTTCTTTTTGTATGGTTAACTAGAAACCCCTACCTGTTTATATGCATTTTATCGCACTTAAATCTCTTTATTCCACCTAAAATAATGTACTTTCATAATAATTCGGCTTTGCAGACATGCAGAATTTATCAGAATGCGTGCCTAAGCACGAGGCACCATGTGAAATGAAATGCCTCAGCAAGAACAAAGACAATGCAACTCTCCAGTGGGCTTCAAGTCGAGCTTATGTGTTGTTCAGCAGCTGAAGCTGCAACCACCAATGCAATCCGATGCAACTCATCCATCCATCCGCACGTGCACACGATCGTCACTTTTTGAGATTTTCCTCACACCTTCTTTATATATTCCCTTCCGTCCGTTTATCATTAAGAGGTGAGTATTTTGCAATTGTTTTGGAGGTTTGTTGGTTTCGGAACTGTTATTATGAGTTAAAAACTGCCGTTTTAGATAAACAATTTGCACACGCTCCTCAGTGAATATCCATCGGGATCGCGCGCTGCATAGTTAGCCAACAAGCAAGCCGGCTAACAAAATGCAGGTTAAATTTCTTAGTTTTTACTTTTGTGTTTCAAATGAATGCAGTGTTCCACTTCTATGTTCAATATACAGTTGTATTCGTGTATATAATCACATTTGTCGACAAAGAAAGTGAACATAATGTGGGTTGGAGGAGTTGAGATGTTAGCCAGCATGCTAACATTAGTTTTAATCTATAATGACAGTTTTTATCTATTTCAGTCCAAAATACGTCAAGATCTTCTTGTTATGTTATGGGAACAGTAAGAAAGTGGGTGTGTACAGTTGGTGCATGTTTTTGTTTGGACAGGATTCTTTGACAAGATTCAGTTGTGTGAGTGTGAAACTTTCTCTTTGAGTAATATTGAATTATTTGTTGTCATTTGTAAGAAATCATCACCGTTATGCTAAATCTATCACCCAATTGCAAGCGTATAACGCTTATCACCTGATCTAACGTTACAGTAATATGATAATATGTGTATTTTTAAAGGAGCAGCTCACCCAAAATTAAAATTATGTAACTCTTTATTCACGCTGATGTGTTGTCCCAAATCCGTATTGTTTTCTCTCTTCCACGGAACACAAAAGCAGCTGTTAAGCTGAATGTGAGGGACTGAAGACCTCAGTCACCATTCACTTTCGTTGCATCGTTTTTCATCCAAAGAATGTGAACTGGGACGACGACTTTCGAGTTTAAAAAGACATTAAGCATCATCAAAGTAACTCATATATGACTCGTTTGTTGTATTGTAAATTAAATGAGAGCTTTCTGTGAGAAAACAAACCCAAATTTAAGTCTTTATTGACTACAATCTCGCTTGACCCTACATGGTCACCATTCACTTTCATTGTATGAAAAAGCTGCCTTGTCATTCTGCTAACTGATTACTTTTGTGTCACAAGGAAGAATGAAAGTCATACAGATTTGGAACAATATGCAGTTAAGTTAATTATGATTTGTGTTTTGATTTATCCCTTTAAAGGTATAGTTCACCCAAAAATTAAAAGTCTTTCATTAATTACTCACCCTCATGTTGTTCCAAACCTGTAAGAATAAAATCTGAGCGATTTCTGTCCCTCCGTTGACAGCTACACAACTATCACTTTGATGCTTAGTTCATAAAAAGATCATAAAACGAATCCATATGAATTGAGCGGACTAGATGTTTGCTTGACGTGCGAGAACCAATGAGGTTCATTCTCGTGTTACGCAGCAGGCTTGAGCCTCAGCAAGAACCAATGAGGTTCATTCTCGTGTTACGCAGCACGTTTGAGCTTCAACAAGAACCAATGAGGTTCATTCTTGAGTTACGCAGCACGTTTGAGCTTCAGCAAGAGCCAATGAGGTTCATTCTCGAGTTACACAGCACATTTAAACTTCCGTAAGAACCAATGAGGTTCATTCTCGTGTTACGCAGCACATTTAAACTTCCGTAAGAACCAATGAGGTTCATTCCGTGTTACGCAGCACGTTTGAGCTTCAGCAAGAGCCAATGAGGTTCATTCTCGAGTTACACAGCACATTTAAACTTCCGTAAGAACCAATGAGGTTCATTCCGTGTTACGCAGCACATTTAAACTTCCGTAAGAACCAATGAGGTTCATTCCCGTGTTACGCAGCACGTTTGAGCTTCAGCAAGAACCAATGAGGTTCATTCCGTGTTACGCAGCACATTTAAACTTCCGTAAGAACCAATGAGGTTCATTCCGTGTTACGCAGCACGTTTGAGCTTCAGCAAGAGCCAATGAGGTTCATTCTCGAGTTAAACAGCACATTTAAACTTCCGTAAGAACCAATGAGGTTCATTCTCGTGTTACGCAGCACATTTAAACTTCCGTAAGAACCAATGAGGTTCATTCCGTGTTACGCAGCACGTTTGAGCTTCAGCAAGAGCCAATGAGGTTCATTCTCGAGTTACGCAGCACATTTAAACTTCCGTAAGAACCAATGAGGTTCATTCCGTGTTACGCAGCACGTTTGAGCTTCAGCAAGAACCAATGAGGTTCATTCTCGTGTTACGCAGCACGTTTGAGCTTCAGCAAGTACCAATGAGGTTCATTCTCGTGTTACGCAGCACGTTTGAGCCTCAGCAAGAACCAATGAGGTTCATTCTCGTGTTACGCAGCACGTTTGAGCCTCAGCAAGAACCAATGAGGTTCATTCTCGTGTTACGCAGCACGTTTGAGCTTCAGCAAGAACCAATGAGGTTCATTCTCGTGTTACGCAGCACATTTAAACTTCCGTAAGGACCAATGAGGTTCATTCCGTGTTACGCAGCACGTTTGAGCTTCAGCAAGAGCCAATGAGGTTCATTCCGTGTTACGCAGCACATTTAAACTTCCGTAAGAACCAATGAGGTTCATTCTCGTGTTACGAAGCACATTTAAACTTCCGTAAGAACCAATGAGGTTCATTCCGTGTTACGCAGCACGTTTGAGCTTCAGCAAGAGCCAATGAGGTTCATTCTCGTGTTACGCAGCACGTTTGAGCCTCAGCAAGAACCAATGAGGTTCATTCTCGTGTTACGCAGCACGTTTGAGCCTCAGCAAGAACCAATGAGGTTCATTCTCGTGTTACGCAGCACGTTTGAGCTTCAGCAAGAACCAATGAGGTTCATTCTCGTGTTACGCAGCACATTTAAACTTCCGTAAGAACCAATGAGGTTCATTCCGTGTTACGCAGCACGTTTGAGCTTCAGCAAGAGCCAATGAGGTTCATTCCGTGTTACGCAGCACATTTAAACTTCCGTAAGAACCAATGAGGTTCATTCTCGTGTTACGAAGCACATTTAATCTTCCGTAAGAACCAATGAGGTTCATTCCGTGTTACGCAGCACGTTTGAGCTTCAGCAAGAGCCAATGAGGTTCATTCTCGTGTTACGCAGCACGTTTGAGCTTCAGCAAGAGCCAATGAGGTTCATTCTCGTGTTACGCAGCACGTTTGAGCTTCAGCAAGAACCAATGAGGTTCATTCTCGTGTTACGCAGCACATTTAAACTTCCGTAAGAACCAATGAGGTTCATTCTCGTGTTACGCAGCACGTTTGAGCTTCAGCAAGAGCCAATGAGGTTCATTCTCGAGTTACACAGCACATTTAAACTTCCGTAAGAACCAATGAGGTTCATTCTCGTGTTACGCAGCACATTTAAACTTCCGTAAGAACCAATGAGGTTCATTCCGTGTTACGCAGCACGTTTGAGCTTCAGCAAGAACCAATGAGGTTCATTCTCGTGTTACGCAGCACGTTTGAGCTTCAGCAAGTACCAATGAGGTTCATTCTCGTGTTACGCAGCACGTTTGAGCTTCAGCAAGAACCAATGAGGTTCATTCTCGTGTTACGCAGCACATTTAAACTTCCATAAGAACCAATGAGGTTCATTCTCGTGTTACGCAGCACGTTTGAGCTTCAGCAAGAGCCAATGAGGTTCATTCTCGAGTTACACAGCACATTTAAACTTCCGTAAGAACCAATGAGGTTCATTCTCGTGTTACGCAGCACATTTAAACTTCCGTAAGAACCAATGAGGTTCATTCCGTGTTACGCAGCACGTTTGAGCTTCAGCAAGAACCAATGAGGTTCATTCTCGTGTTACGCAGCACATTTAAACTTCCGTAAGAACCAATGAGGTTCATTCCGTGTTACGCAGCACGTTTGAGCTTCAAAAAGAACCAATGAGGTTCATTCTCGTGTTACGCAGCACATTTGAGCTTCAGCAAGTACCAATGAGGTTCATTCTCGTGTTACGCAGCACGTTTGAGCTTCAGCAAGAGCCAATGAGGTTCATTCTCGAGTTACACAGCACATTTAAACTTCCGTAAGAACCAATGAGGTTCATTCTCGTGTTACGCAGCACATTTAAACTTCCGTAAGAACCAATGAGGTTCATTCCGTGTTACGCAGCACGTTTGAGCTTCAGCAAGAACCAATGAGGTTCATTCTCGTGTTACGCAGCACATTTAAACTTCTGTAAGAACCAATGAGGTTCATTCTCGTGTTACGCAGCACATTTAAACTTCTGTAAGAACCAATGAGGTTCATTCTCGTGTTACGCAGCACGTTTGAGCCTCAGCAAGAACCAATGAGGTTCATTCTCGTGTTACGCAGCACGTTTGAGCCTCAGCAAGAACCAATGAGGTTCAGTCTCGTGTTACGCAGCACGTTTGAGCTTCAGCAAGAACCAATGAGGTTAATTCTCGTGTTACGCAGCACATTTAATCTTCCGTAAAAACCAATGAGGTTCATTCCGTGTTACGCAGCACATTTAAACTTCTGTAAGAACCAATGAGGTTCATTCTCGTGTTACACAGCACATTTAAACTTCCGTAAAAACCAATGAGGTTCATTCCGTGTTACGCAGCACATTTAAACTTCCGTAAGAACCAATGAGGTTCATTCTCGTGTTACGCAGCACATTTAAACTTCCGTAAGAACCAATGAGGTTCATTCCGTGTTACGCAGCACGTTTGAGCTTCAGCAAGAACCAATGAGGTTCATTCTCGTGTTACGCAGCACATTTAAACTTCTGTAAGAACCAATGAGGTTCATTCTCGTGTTACGCAGCACATTTAAACTTCTGTAAGAACCAATGAGGTTCATTCTCGTGTTACGCAGCATGTTTGAGCTTCAGCAAGAACCAATGAGGTTCATTCTCGTGTTATGCAGCACATTTAAACTTCAGTAAAAACTGTTCATCATATAAAGCAATCGTGTCTCTTGAGAAAATTTGGACTAAACCGCTCGATTCATATGGATTAGTTTTACAATCTCTTTATGAACTTTTTGAAGCTTCAAAGTGTCAGGTGCGTAGACTGTCAATGGAGGGACAGAGAGCTTTCAGATTTCATTTAAAATATCTTCATTTGTGTTCCAAAGATGAATGAAAGTCTTACGGGTTTTGAACGGCATGTGGGAGAGTAATTAATGACAGAATTTTCATTTTTGGATGAACTATCCCTTTAATATCTTTTCCACTGGGGTAGGTCTAGGGGTGGAGGCTTAAAATACTCCACATCTGTCTTTCTTTATGTTTCTTGCTCTTTTTTTTTTATATATATACATGTCATGACTGTGCTTTTGCTTTCCAGATCAATTTATTGCAAGCAAATAGAAGTTGGATGTTCTAAAGAATCGATGCATTGGGGAAACTGAGGTGAGCTATTGCACAATATCAAATGTGCTGTTTATTGACACTCTGAAAGTAATAAGTAACTTATTGGTTAGGTGTTTCCAGATTTATGGATGGTGTTCCATGGAAGAACTAGGATAAAGGGATTTTTAGAGGTATAACAAGCTCATTTTAAATATATTTGGATCTGTTTCCTTCTTGCGTTGGTCGTAGACCCATGGCAAAGTGGTTTAGAGATCACCTGAGTTTTGGCACCAGGAAAGGCCCGCCACAGCCACCGAAACCGGACTACACCGAAAGCGAGATCCTACGGGCCTACAGGGCTCAGAAAGAGCTGGACTTTGAGGACCCCTACGAGCCTTCAGAGAACCGGTTGGTGAACGGCTCAGGGTCTTTGGAAGTCTTTCCCGCTTTTGGCACGGTGCTTTCCAACGGCGTGGAGGTGAAGATTGTGTCTCCCAAACACAGGCTGATAAAAGTGGAATCTCAGGAATTCGGGCGTAGCAAAATACCGCTGAACATTGTGACATTTGAGGAACCGCAGGCCCCTGTAAGTCCTTGTTTTCTTAACATATAGAGAGCTTAAATGGGTCTTACCGGACTGTTGTCAGAAAGAATGGTGTGTTTTAAAAGGTTTTCTGGGTTAGTATATGGAAAATTAATGGGATTAATAAAAAACCACTTGCAGTTTCTTCAGAAAGTGTAAAATTGTAGTTTAGTAGTTTGCTTTGGTCTTAATAGATAATTGTGATTTTAAGCGCTTCATCCTTTAAAATATCATTATAAAGGCGAGTGAACATTTCTTTGTTTATTTGAAAGTGTTTTATTGGTGTTTTATATGGTCAGTTCTCTTGGTATAAAGATCCTCCATTCAACTCCTTTCATCATGAATAGATCAATATATCACAGAACAGGCAGTAGGGATTGTTTTTCTAGGATTACATTGATGTGTGATTCTTTCAGAGTAGATTTGTTTGGTGCCCGTGTGAATGAGTTTTGCGGATGTTATAACAAACCAACCAAACGCACAATTCTCTCATGTTTCCAGAGCTTGGCCGGGTGACAATTGTCTTTTGTCAGAGATGAAGGGTCGGAGAATAGGGAATCAATTTCATTAACCCAAATACATTTAATCCCAATGCCTGTGGGGTTATATAGACTATCACACACCACCCTTCCTTCTCACTTTTAAAGGTCACTCCAAATCTGTATGATTTGTTTCATTTGTCTTGTTTTTCTTTAGTGATTTTTTTTTTTTTTTTTAAAGCAAAATGCTCTTTTCTGTGCAATGCAAGCATAATGTGATCGGTGACTGTCGATCTTTAGAAAGGACAAGTCACAAGTCCGTTTGACTTGTGCTCTGTATTCCAGTTCTTTGGAAGTCATACAATTTTATTTTAGTTATGTAAGTTTAGTTTAGTTATTTATAAAGTATTATAGGTAAGGAATAATTGACGATGGGCCATTGAATTATTAGGAAAAAATGCACACCCAAGGTGGTAATGCTATTCTATCGAATTCAATGAGATTTAACGTGTTTAAAACATTTTTTGTCACATACAGCAAACATCTCCTCACTATCCGCAAGCTGCCTGTCCCCTGAACACACTGTAAAAAAACGCGGTCTCTGTAGTCGCCACAAGCTCCAAAAACCACAACAAAAACAAACTGGTGCAGCCTGGACCACGACCACAGTGGCCCCAGCTAATAACCGACAAGCAGCGTCAATACGCAAGCTACTTACATTTTAAATGCACATTTATGACTGGTTCAGGAAGCACGGAGGGGAGGGGCAGGAGGAGGAGGGAGGGAGGGTCTAGCTAGCCTCTGTCTTGTTTGACAACACTTTGAACGTCAACAGAAAGTTACTCCACCCAGAATCGCTTAGAGCACCTTTAAGAGACAACAGGGAGAATAGGATGTTTAGTGCATAACTGTCAATTTCAGACTCTTCCTCACATATATGACTTCAGATGACTTGGAATGACTTGGAATATATAAAACAATTCGAATGGACTGCCTTTATGGCAGCTTGTCCTTAAAACACTCTTCGGTGTAGGAATAATTTCTTATGCATCTCCCAAGCCTCTGTTGCTAATTCCAAAACATCATTTTAGAGCCAGTAACCTGAGGCTTCAGCAATGGATAGCAGACTAATGCAGTTATTCGAGAGAGAGAGAAAGAGTCTGTGCTTCTCTCAACAGTGTTTGGCAGCAGCGTCTCTACTAATAGCGAAACTAAGTTATCTGCTTCTAGAACAGCACCGTTATTACCTCGCTAATGAGAAATGTCATGTAGCTTTATAATGTAGTATAAAGTAGTATAATGTTTATTAATTTAAATTCATTTTAAAATTGCTTTTGTTGTTGTATATTTTCAGGTTTTGTTTTAATTTTGTCATTTAAATCTGTCATTTTTATTAGTTTTTTTTTATTATTATCATTTGTTTAACTTTAACTTTAATTTTTATTTTCATTTCATTTTCATTTTTCTCATTCCCTCCGGCATTGCTCTCAAACTCACATTCAGGCATGTGCACATCAAAGATATTTCTCTGAAGATATGCTGTTCGAGGTTGGACGGCAACAAAATCAAACATCATTGGCTGTCGTATCACTAATTGTGGCACAATATGTTTGATTCTATTGCATTCAATGAGATTTAGGAGACAACAGGGATAGTATGATGTTTAGTGCATAACTGTCAATTTCAGACTCTTCCTCACATATATGACTTTAGATTACTTGGAATATAGAAAACATGTCGAATGGACTGCCTTTATGGCAACTTTTGGAGTTTGTCCCCATCCACTTTCATTGAATGGAAAACATCCTTTTAGCCAATCTTATTTTGTTAATATGAATTAGGTAATGAGTTTGTGAATTACTGTTTGCAAATATGAATGTGAATTAGCTTACGCATTTGTGAATTATATTTTATGAATGCATAAGTTTTGAGATTATTCAGAATACTTTTGCTGCATGAAGTAAGGCTGACCGATGAAGGTCAAAACACATTTTCTTGATATGATCTAATTATATGATCTAAAATACTTTGAAAGGTTGTGGATGACCGTGTTATTTTAATATCATTGATATACTATTACAGCTTTTAATATTTTGAATTGAACATTTTGGAATGAGTTTTTGTAATTTTTTTTTTTTTTATTATATATATATAGTTTCTATTATTTTTATTTAAATTTTCATTATTTTAGTAGATCAAATTAAAGTAAATGAAAATGGGAAATGTTGCTTTGGGAACTAACTGAAATAAAATAAGTTTAAAGGGGACCTATAATTCCCCTTCACAAGATGTAATATAAGTCTCTGGTGTCTCCAGAATGTGTCTGTGAAGTTTCAGCTCAAAATACCCCACGGATCATTTATTATCATTTATGAGCTTCTGCTCCCGGCCCCCTTTCCAGTAGCTCACGCTTCAAATACTCAACAACAACAAAGCTGGAGAATCTTAC
Source organism: Chanodichthys erythropterus (assembly GCF_024489055.1). Lineage (NCBI taxonomy): Eukaryota > Metazoa > Chordata > Actinopteri > Cypriniformes > Xenocyprididae > Chanodichthys > Chanodichthys erythropterus. The sequence goes on from NC_090236.1 coordinate 10,793,033, forward strand.
GCAGCCAAAATGAGGATTGTCAGTAACGGTGTTCAGCCTTACATTGTTCAAACCGGAGTCGACACTGATGGAGAGACTCAGGAAGAAGTTACAGCTTTTAGAATGAAACTGGACGTTTCTGAATGGTTAGTTGATAAATGTATGTAGTTGTTGTGGAGTTGATTCAACTCATCGACTAGCATGTGCCGTCATGTTTATCTTTTGTGCAAATCCAGCGTTGAATTGACCCTAGTTTGTGAATCAGTCCGGCGTAAAATGACGGCATTACAACAACACTCTACTACAACAACTCTTCCTCTTCTTTAAAGCAGACCAACATGGCCTCACCCCCTTTGTTACGTGTTCTCGGGGGCGGGGTTTATGTGAATTTTAGGGTCAGTGATGTCAATAACCTGGGAAGAAGCTCGTTGTAGTCCCTACCAGCAGGCCCGTCGCCAAGGGGGGGCATTAGGGGGCAGTGCCCCCCCAGATGACACAACGTGCCCCCCTAATCGTATATACATCCAGCAAACTTCCGATTGAGAGCAAAAACCTTATCTGTGGATCTGTCCAATTCCATATCGAAATGTCTTCAGCAGCATTTAGCTCATAGGAAAACTATCTCTACAACGGTAACTTTAAATAACACATTATCTTCAGAAATATGAAATAGAAATTAGGCGTGTAAGTGTGTGTAAGGCCGTTGGACTTGAGACTACTTTCTCACTCAAACCACTGCCTACCTGCTGCTGCTTCTCATTGCTTTTAGAGGGAAAAACTGCACATAATTCTGGTCTAGGATCAGTTAATATTAGCATATTGGCGAAACATATTTGGCAAACGATCCAGTGCGTATCTGTTTGCACTCTGACGAACGACAATGCTTTACAACGTGTTCTTGCAGCGTTGAGCGCTGTAGCTAATCACGAAAAAATCTGTTGATTTCTGGAACGAATTATAATGAGGGAATATTTGCCAGCGTCTACATCTCAAAATCCACTCACCGCTCAAAACGAGATTGTGTTCAGTGCTAACTTAAACACCTCTGACTGGTCATTGCGTTCCAGAAATCAGCAGATTTTGGTTAACAAACAATTATGTAAATTGTTATGTAATTATGCAGTCAGTTTAATTTATTGTTACAGAACTTCTTGAGATCGCAATAAAATGAGCGAGATTTTTTTATTAATTATAGGGAGCGCCTTTTGCGCACTCTCTGCCAAATCCTGCGTGCGTAATCTGTTAAAATTAACAGTGGTTTGTGAACGTAAACACTTTATGAACAAATAATAATTTATCAGCAGTGTTTATGTTGGGATATGTAGGTTGTGCTGTGACAAGTAAGTTAAAGCTATTTCTAGGAAATCTATTTTAATATGTTTTTAAATGAGAATCGCATCTCCTTACCCTGGAGTTGGTTTACCCTCCGCCTATGAAAAAAATCATATATAACACATTATTACATAAAACGGAACTTGAAACATATTTAGGCCGTATTTAATAATGACTATCACTCGGAGACCTGCCGCCTTCAACTATTTTAATGGTGAGTGCACTCAAAAGTCTTAGTTACACTTAAATATGCTACAGATGTAGGCTAGCCTATTTATTGCTATTTTGGTATCGTTTTTATTATTGTGTTGTTCGAGGAATTGAAAAGCTTTTGTGCCTCGTGTTTGCAAAGTATTGCCATAATGCAAAGGGGTTTCGTTTTTGGTGTTTAATCTAATTAGGATCGATTATCTTGTGTTTTTGTGGTAATATAGAACTTTATTTCATTATAGAAGTCTATTTAATTAATAATAAATACGGGACATTATCATTTTGGCGAACGTCTGTTTCTCAGATTATAAAAATGTGTGCCCCCCTATGGAAACCGAATGCCCCCCCATTCTATGTGTTCTGGCGACGGCCCTGCCTACCAGCCATTTGTTGTAGTCCTTAAACGGCAATTTCTGTAAAAGAAAATATCTCCCTTTGCATTGAACTTTGAGCGTTGTAACGTTTATGCTCACACACAGCAACATTACACATTAACTAAAGTTAAAAAAGTGAAATCATAATCAATGACCCCTTTTAGTTTAGCTAACTATAATAACCCTGGTGGATGTTTGATTAATATAGCTTCATGAGCATTTACACAGGAGGTGGCAGGATCGCATACTGTGTAAAAACTGCGGTTGTCCTCATTTCTGATTCTCGGTCACTCAGACATCACTGTTTTCCCCAGGTGGTTCCCTCAGCTCCTGTGGTCGGGGAGACCGATTACTCAGACCCGTTTGACGCTCGACCAGACCCGCGACCCAGGCCCGGCTGGGAGCAGAACGCTGTAGAAGCCTGCAGCAGTTACATGGAGCCGTTTGAGGCCCAGCGATTCATAAGCGGTACAGTATTTCCCCACTGTATCTCTCATAATAGAAGAGATGCGAAAAAAGCTTTTATTCAGCCATTGTTATTCCAGTCTGTTTCATTTGTGGTCTGCTCTGCGGTATGTGGTCTGTTTGCATGTTCTTCAAAGCTTGACAACTCCATTCCTCATTCACTTTAATAATACACAACGCCATATTGTGTCATCTGGTGCAAATGAATGTGTTTGGTGGTGTTCAGAGCTCCAGCACAGCACAGATCAGGGGAGGAGCAGCCCGCAGCTCTACGACAGCCCGTATGAGGAGAGGGTTCGGTCCCGGACGGCCCCCGCGGAGGACGAGAGAGAGAGCCGTCTGCCCCAGGATGACGAGAGGCCCGCAGATGAGTACGACCAGCCCTGGGAGTGGAAGAAAGAGAACATCTCGAAAGCCTTCGCCGGTAAGATGCAGAAATGGGCTCCGTTCCACAATAGTACATTTTCATACTTTTGGAAATGTGGCTTTCTGCACTACGAGCAGGGTTCAAAATGATCAGATGACTTCAAATGTGAGTATATGATACTGTTACTCTCCAGTCAATCACTAACTTTTCAGACATTTTTCTGCCAAAATAAATCCTCTGTGGTTTAGCATTTGAAAGCAAATAAATTGAGATGGACATAAATATTAGTATTTAAAATGTACTGTTGTTCTATAAAATAAAATTATTATTATTATTATTATTATTATTAAATATTGTTGATTTACTCAATATTTTTCCAATAGTAATATATTTCTTTATTGATTTGTGTACTATAAAAATAAATATTAGTCTTGATTATAAAGATAATTATCATTGTTATTGTTATTATTAATAAATACTCTTATTGCCTTGATTCATGCAATATATTTGTGCAATATATATTTCTTAATTTATTTTTGTTTAAAACAATAATAATAGTAATGATTATAATGATAGTAAAATATTAAATAAATATTATTAATAATAATAATAATAAATACTCAATTTATTATTGCATTTATCTGATAGTATTTTTGCATTAGTAATATATTTCTTTATTGATTTGTGTAGCTTAAAATTAAATGATAATAATGATTATTATCATAATAGAATAACAATAATAAAATATTAAATAAACGTATTATTATTATTAAAGGGTTAGTTCACCCAAAAATGAATATAATGTCATTTATTACTCACCCTCATGCCGTTCCACACCTGTAAGACCTTTGTTAATCTTAGGAACACAAATTAAGATATTTTTTATGAAATCCGATGGCTCAGTGAGGCCTCCATAGCCAGCAATGTCATTTCTTCTCTCACGATCCATTAATGTACTAAAAACATATTTAAATCAGTTCATGTGAGTACAGTAGTTCAATATTAATATTTTTCCCTCCTAGGACTTTTTTCCCAGTGCTAGCAAGCTGGGTTTTTCTCCTAGGGGGTTTTTTCCACCCCTGGGAGTCAGCCGACTTTGGCTTAATGTAGCACCATCTTGTATATGTTACATATTACCACGCTTGGTTGTACAGCTTATTTTTAACCACTTCCCTTTTTCTGTGCTTCTAATATGTAAAGCTGCTTTGAACAATTACCAATTGTAAAAGCGCTATATAAATAAATTTGACTTGACTTGACTTGATAAAGCGAAAATTTTTGGTGCACCAAAAAAACAAAATAACGACTTATTTAGTGATGGCCGATTTCAAAACACTGCTTCAGGAAGTTTCGTAGCGTTATGAATCAGCGTGTCGAATCAGCGGTTCAGAGCACCAAAGTCACGAGATTGATACACGATCCGAATCATGATTCGTCACAGAAGATTCATAATGCTACGTTGCCATCGGATTTCAACAAAAATATCTTAATTTGCATTCTGAAGATGAAAGAAGGTCTTATGGGTGTGGAACAGCATGAGGGTGAGTAATTAATGACAGAATTTAAATTTTTGGGTGAACTAACCCCTTAATAATAATAAATACTCAATTTATTAATCCATTTATTTGCTTGATAGTATTTTTGCAATAGTAATATATTTCTTTATTGATTTTGTGTAGTTTAAAAATAATGATTATAATCATAATAATAATAATAAAATATTAAATAAACAAATACCATTAGTAATATTAAAAATAATAATAATAAATAAAAATATATTTATTATTGCATTGATTTACCTGAAAGTAAATCTTTATTGATTTGTGTGGCTTTGTGTACATACTTGAATAATGATAATACATATTATTAAATATGATCTAATGTAAACTACACATAAACTATTAAATAACTAAATAAAAAATATTATTATTTTTTTACCCAAATCCTTCAGGCCTAAGTAGTAGTTATAGTAGTAGCTGCATGTTTTTAATGAAATAATATATATTTTTGACCAGTAAAGTCACTGGCAGATTTGTTTTGAACGCTGACTACCGCTTGACGCATCAACAGATTAATCAGTAAGCACAGATTACAGTCTGTCTTTTATCTTGCACGCAAGAAAGAAAGATTTGTATGATCTTTTTATGAGGAGAGGGATGTGTGGTGCACATGATGGAGACAGCAAGAGAGGACTAGAGCAGTCATGCAGAAAGATCAGTGCCACCGCGTGACCTCTGCTCTGCGTCACGTCAACACACACACACACTCACTCAGATCATCTCCCTATGTGACTGAAATGTCATACACTGTCATTTCACCACTTCTGATCTTCTGGTTGCTCATGGATTGCTCACGCTCTGTCACACAAACATGGCAGGAGCTTCTCAAAACAGCTGCTCCTCCACTGCTGCTCTACAATCACTCTCACAGCAGGAACATCTCTACTGACAAAGAGAAAATAGTGTTGTTTACAGTATGGTTTACAAGATTTTAACATATATACTGTATAACTTCATGCATTTAATACTTATAAATACAACTCTGTAATGATGCTGAAAATTCAGCTTTGCATCACAGGAATAAATTACATTTTAAAATATATTCAAATAGAAAATGCTTATTTTAAATTGCAATTATATTTCACAATATTAATGTTTTACTGTATTTTTACTGTACAGACCCCAAACCTGAACTGTAGTGTGTTTATGATGGTTGTTTATTAGTGAAGTTTGAAGCGGGAGACTGGGATCAGTGTACGCTGCCCCGTGACGAGCCACTGAGGAAGGCAGGAGCGTCCAGAATCAGCCCTCCGTCCAGCGGAGCAACCAGCCTGCGCAAGCCCAGCAACCCCCACAGCATCCTGGGTGAGAGGGTGGACCCCACGCTGCCCCTGGAGAAACAGGTGTATGTATTCACACAAGAAAAATCACAGCTGTGCTGCTCTATGGATTTAATAGAGGAAACAAAATCAACAATCTGTCCATCCATCCATCTGTCTTTCTATCATCTATCCACACATCCGTCCATCTTTCTATGTATCATCTATCTATCTATCCGTCTGTCCATCTTTCTATGTGTGTGTGTATATATATATATATATATATATATATATATATATATATATATATATATATATATATATATATATATATATAAAATATACATATGCATATTCTAATTTGGTCAAATAAATTGTATTTAATCTCTGCATTTTCGAATAACAGAAGTTATGAGTATCATGAAATTTTACAGGTATTTGTATCATCTGCCGAAAAAATTGTTGTCATGAAAACCCTAGCAGTGACCCATCTGTGTTTTAGGTGGTACCATGGTGCATTGACACGCTCAGAAGCTGAATCTCTGCTCACGCTCTGTAAGGAGTGCAGTTACCTGGTGAGGAAAAGCCAGACCATCCGAAACGACTATTCGCTGTCTCTCAGGTACAGTCTTAGACACAAACTCGCTGCTAGAAACCAATAAACTGATTCATTAATAAATATTTTCAGTTAAAGTTTAGTCATTTCTTCTCAAGTACACAGTGCACACTTCTGCAAATCTAGTCATTTCAGAGCTGCTTGGATTTATTCAATAACTGAGTAGAAAATGAGTGGTGAAATGAGTGCTTTTCGGTTTCTCTCTATTAGTGTGCTATAAATGTCCACTAAACAGTCAGCTACTCTTTTGTTTGTCTGTTGTGATTGTTTTCAGAGGTATAATAACTGAAGTACTTGTCCCACTTTTGCTTTTGTTTCATGAAACAGTTGGAGTCATTTGACTCTATAAATAGCACAGTTTTTTTCCCTGATAAACTAGGTTCATGTTTCTGTTTCTGTGTTTTTACCGAATGTTTATGTGGTTATTACTGCCAGAGTCTTTAGTGTTTCTGTATACACAAAACAAAAAGTATTCAGACCCCATTCAATTTTTCACTCTTTGTTATATTGCAGCCATTTGCTAAAATCATTTAAGTTCATTTTTTGTTCCTCATTAATGTACACACAGCACTCCATATTGACAGAAAAACACAGAATTGTTGACATTTTTGCAGATTTATTAAAAAAGAAAAACTGAAATATCACATGGTCCTAAGTATTCAGACCCTTTGCTCAGTATTTAGTAGAAGCACCCTTTGATCTAATACAGCCATGAGTCTTTTTGGGAAAGATGCAAGTTTTTCACACCTGGATTTGGGGATCCTCTGCCATTCCTCCTTGCAGATCCTCTCCAGTTCTGTCAGGTTGGATGGTAAACGTTGGTGGACAGACATTTTTAGGTCTCTCCAGAGATGCTCAGTTGGGTTTAAGTCAGGGCTCTGGCTGGGCCATTCAAGAACAGTCACAGAGTTGTTGTGAAGCCACTCCTTCATTATTTTAGCTGTGTGCTCAGGGTCATTGTCTTGTTGGAAGGTAAACCTTCGGCCCAGTCTGAAGTCCTGAGCACTCTAGAGAAGGTTTTCGTCCAGGATATCCCTGTACTTGGCCGCATTCATATTTCCCTCGATTGCAACCAGTCGTCCTGTCCCTGCAGCTGAAAAACACCCCCACAGCATGATGCTGCCACCACCACGCTTCACTGTTGGGACTGTATTGGACAGGTGATGAGCAGTGCCTGGTTTTCTCCACACATACCGCTTAGAATTAAGGCCAAAAAGTTCTATCTTGGTCTCATCAGACCAGAGAATCTTATTTCTCACCATCTTGGAGTCCTTCAGGTGTTTTTTAGCAAACTCCATGTGGGCTTTCATGTGTCTTGCACTGAGGAGAGGCTTCTGTCGGGCCACTCTGCCATAAAGCCCCGACTGGTGGAGGACTGCAGTGATGTTGACTTTCTACAACTTTCTCCCATCTCCCGACTGCATCTCTGGAGCTCAGCCACAGTGATCTTTGGGTTCTTCTTTACCTCTCTCGCCAAGGCTCTTCTCCCCCGATAGCTCAGTTTGTCCGGACGGCCAGCTCTAGGAAGGGTTCTGGTCATCCCAAACGTCTTCCATTTAAGGATTATGGAGGCCACTGTGCTCTTAGGAACCTTAAGTTCAGCAGAATTTTTTTTGTAACCTTGGCCAGATCTGTGCCTTGCTACAATTCTGTCTCTGAGCTCTTCAGGCAGTTCCTTTGACCTCATGATTCTCATTTGCTCTGACATGCACTGTGAGCTGTAAGGTCTTATATAGACAGGTGTGTGGCTTTCCTAATCAAGTCCAATCAGTGTAATCAAACACAGCTGGACTCAAATGAAGGTGTTGAACCATCTCAAGGATGATCAGAAGAAATGGACAGCACCTGAGTTAAATATATGAGTGTCACAGCAAAGGGTCTGAATACTTAGGACCATGTGATATTTCAGTTTTTCTTTTTTAATAAATCTGCAAAAATGTCAACAATTCTGTTTTTCTGTCAATATGGAGTGCTGTGTGCACATTAATGAGGAAAAAAATGAACTTCAATGATTTTAGCAAATGGCTGCAATATAACAAAGAGTAAAAAATTTAAGGGGGTCTGAATACTTTCCGTACCCACTGTGTGTGTGTGTGTATGTATGTATGTATGTATGTATATATATATAACATGTATATTGACAATGTAATCCCAAAGGCATACAGAGAGATCTAGAAACCAGAATATCTGAGGCTGGTATTGATAGAACTTGGGCCAGTAAGCAACCACCTAGCACCCATTCTGAACACCCTAGCAACCACATAGCAATCCCCTAGCCGCAATCTGTTTTTTTTCCCCATCATGCTTTGTTCTTCTGTTACTACCTTGATATTTTACTGCTGGAGGGCAGTTACATCTAGTTATTCTAGTTGAATGTGCAATTTATTCAGGTTTGAGGTGTTTTGTGTGGGTCTGAATGCGTTTAGCATGCTATTAATAATGTAGTGCCTAAGCATGGCTGCTTTTTGTTTTTAAGTAATAGGCGTCAGTAGAATGACCAAACTCTTACATCATGGTATGCATCTTTTAATTAATTAATTTAAGTATTTTAAATGGTATAGATCACAATATGTTTTTTTTTTCTGAAAATTAAAAAAAATAATATATTCATGTTGTAAGGCCCATTTTTTTGAATGACCAGGTAAATTAAATTCTATACAAATGAAAAGTGCTTCATCTCATGTAATTATTTTTCCCTTTTATTTTTCTGTTTTATTAGTGCAGCAAGTTGCAACTGTAGACTTTGAACAGTTTTATCTTTTTTTGTGTAGTTATATCTCCACATTTCTTTACTAATTTTAGTTCAGTGTTATTTTATTATTATTTATATACTAAATATAGTTGAAGTTTAGTTCTATAGCTCGGGACTGAAATAACTAAAGGCTGACTCACCAATTTTTAGCCATGTCTCAGGCACAACCAACAAATTAGATAGGTATATTGGGGCAGCTCCATGAAGACATTTAAAAGCTAATAAGAGGATCTTGAATTCAATTCTGAATGATACAGGCAGCCGGCGAAGGGCTCGGAGTGTTGTAGTAATGTGATTTCTAGTTTTAAAATGAGTTAGCATTCGTGCAGCTGCAATCTGAACTCTTTGCAAATGTAATGGAGCTCTTTGGTAGCCCAGCAAAAATGCTATTGCAGTAGTCAAGTCTATATGTAACAAAAGCATGAACAAGTTTCTCATTGTCAAAATGGGGGAGAATATCACATACACATGTTTCTGAGGTGATAATATGCTGTTTTAGTAACATTGCTAATATGTTTTTTAAAAGTGAGGTCACTGTCAACATGATTCTTGGCCTGATTTCTGGCTTCTATTCTAGAGTCAATATGTGGAGGAATAGATGTTCTCCACACGTCATTACTGACCAATAGTGTGGAAATTGAATTGTGGGCATCTGGTTGTGTATCATATGCGTACTGGTGAAATTAAATATTGTAGTGGTTAATTACACCAGCTAAAGGAAGCATGTATAGGTTAAATAATAGAGGACCCGAAATTGAGCCTTGAGGAACACCACAAGAAATGATGTAATGCTTGGAACTGTAGGTACTAAGTGTAACAGTATTCTCTGTTGCTCAAGTAGGATCTGAACCAATCTAAGACAGGGCCTGATAGACTGACCCATGTCGAGCAGAATCTCTTGATCAACGGTGTGAATAATAATTCGCTTTTTATTTTTATTTTTTCAGTTTTCATCCTAATTGTGTCATTTTATGTTTTTGATGTGTGTGTGTGTGTGTGTGTGTGTGTGTGTGTGTGTGTGTGTGTGTGTGTGTGTGTGTGTGTGTGTGTGTGTGTGTGTGTGTGTGTGTGTGTGTGTGTGTGTGTGTGTGTGTGTGTGTGTGTGTGTATTTCTATTTACTTTATTTTTATATCAGATTAGTTTGAATACTTTTGCTACTACTTAATCTTATTTTTATTTCAGTTATTTGCCAAGGCAACATTTTTTTTTTTTTTTTTAAACATTCTTCTAATATTTATATAGGATTTTATTTCAGCTTTATTTCATCTAACTAAAGTGATTTTCAATAGTTTTAGTTCACAACAACAACACTATTTCACAGGGTTCCTACGTAGTTTGAAAAAGTATGGAATTTGAGTAATTTCCAGATCTGGATAAGTATGGAAAAATCATTGCGTTTCCGGATTATGAACCCTATTTAGTTTTCTAAAATATAAAATTAAGAATTTCTAAAAACAAATTTATCATACAAGCAAAGTGTTTTCATGCCAAAAGTTTAGTGATTGTTGAACACAATTGAATACATTTAAGGTGCACATTTTAATTATGCAAAGCGAGTCTCTTTGCGTGCGCCACTCAAACCAGCAAGAGATAAAGGAGCAAACAAATCATCTAAATCAGACCATACTTTGCTGTTTGGTGATCTTAAAACATCAAACCACAATTACTGTATCAAAGCGATGTGTAAGGGGTGAATATATGCAGGTTATAGGTGTTTTAGGTTTCTTTTCATCATGTAAGCACATGTTATCACCAATGAAACCAATGATTTATGTTCAATATGGTCTGAACATTCTTCAGAGAGAGAAATGTGGGTCTGGAAAAGTATGGAATTTTGAAATGGAAAATGTGTCGGAACCCCGATTTCACTTGTACGTACCGTTCAGCAGTCTTGCCTACTGCCAGCATAGCGCAATCTCTTACCAGCTGACACATTTCTACCATTGCAGGGATGCCATACAATGTAATATGGAAACTCAATCCCCCCCTCCGTCTCTCTGTCTTCGTCTCTCTGCAGGAGCTGTCACGGGTTCATGCACATGAAGTTCTCGCAGTCTCGTGATGGGAAGTTCATCCTGGGAGAGAACAGTCCTCCGTTTGACTCCATCCCCGAAGTCATTCATTACTACACCACAAACAAACTGCCCATCCGCGGAGCCGAACACCTGTCTCTGCTCTTCCCGGTGCTGGTGCAGACGCTCTGAGGCCACACACGCTCAACACGCGCTCACACACGCTCAGGGCTTAACTCGGACGGCTACTTTAGCGCTTCGTTTTCAACCGCATACTGAAGGCTCGAGCAGATCTTTGCGAGTTTGATTTGTGTTTGGAGTGCGCGTTCAACCCTGGTGTGAATGAAAACACAGTGCGCCTGTAATGACACTGTTTTGATGTGTGAAGAATATTCTCACTGGACTCTAATGTGTCTTTGCATCACTGTGGGAACTGCAATATTATTCTTTTTCTGCTCCAAACTCCTCAAATGATAGATTTAAGATTTGAGGATAAAATGTTAACCGACCAAAGTATTTATAAAGATTTACAATACTAAAAAAAAGCAATGATGTACAGTACAAATCTCATCCTCTGTAGATTTTCTTGTTTTCAAAAGTTAAATAATTCACCCAAAATGACAATTCTGTCATCATTTATTCATCCTCATGTCGTTCCAAACCTGTATGACTGTATAGCACAAAAGGAGATATTTTGAATGCTGTTTAAGCTGCTCTTTTCCGTGCAACAAATTTAAATGTTGACCATGGCTAAGCTCTAAAAAGTACGAAATCATCATAAATGTAGTCAATATGACTTGTGCACAATATTTCAAGTCTTTTAAAGCCATAAAAATGCTTTGTGTGAGGAAAATAATAAATTTTTAGTTATTCATAAATGTTTTGTCACAACTCTCAATTGTTTCTCTGCATATTTAAAGGATTAGTTCAAATTTCCTGATAATTTACTCACCCCCATGTCATCCAAGATGTTAATGTCATGACATGGGGGTGAGTAAATTATCAGGAAATTTGAATTCTGAAGTGAACTAATCCTTTAATCTAGGGCAGACGAAATACAAAAATGGAAACTTTAATTTTGAACTGTGTATGTCAATTTTGACTTTTTATCAGAAGTCATAATTATGAGAAGTTTAAAGTGTGACAAAAATGTTGACATGAGGGTGAGTGAATAATGAGTGACTATAGCTGAAAATGAGTGCTTCTCTTTAGGAACAGGAACAGGAAACCTGTCTTTAACTTGCTTTTGTCAGTAACTAGAAGCGACGAATCTTGGTTTAATGGTAAGGAAGTGAGGGTACGACACTGGAATGTTCTGAATGTGACTTTCACTTGTCCGGATGGCCATCTGCACAGAGATTTGTTCTGCTCCCAGCATCCCAGGCGGCAGAGGATGATGAAAACAGGAAGTGATGTCCTCAGACCATCTATTGCTGCACTTCTATTCGCTTCAGTGCTGCGGGTTTGTAGTATGACAGGAAGCAGTCTTTGCTGTGGCATTTCACTTCACTTAAGGCTGCTGTCACAACGCTACCCATCATGATACCGTTCAGTGCCGTCCGGTCGTTTCAGACTTCTTAGCAATATTTAAAGCTTCATGAGATACCTTACATGAACCTTGACCATGCCCCCCAAAATCATAAGCTGTCATTTTCCTTTGAAGAAACACAATATCCTGCTCTATAGTGAATGTTATGATAAACAGCTTTCATATTTTGATCTGGTTTGGTTTGGATTGGTTTACTTGCATGTGACACACACTACTTCATTTAGACTTCTACACGGGGTTTCTATTGCTGTAGAGATCCACACTGTAACTATTGTTTTATGATGACTGTAATTTAGTGAGTTTTTTTTTTTTTTTTTTTTTTTTCTATTTGCTGTTTTCCAGCTTTTCATTTCTTTGGAATAAAATAGTTGTTTTCTAAAAAAAAAAAAAAGTGTGTTGTATTATTATCCCAATGTGCTGCTGTACAGTTAGATCCAGACTGGATGTGACATTACTGGGCTGAAGGGTGAAGCAGAAGGCAGCGAAAGGCTTCTGCCTTATAAAGCCTTCATGCAACACTGTAAAAAATAGGTCAGACCTCCTCCATGTGACCGAGCTTATACACATTCTAATGCTTCTGGGTGTGTGTGTGTGTTTTATGAGACTCTGACTAAACACAGCTGATATATGCTGTCAAGATAAAATCCCATCTGAAATATTTCTCATATCGCACTGTCTGCAGATGAGAATCAGCTGTGTGACTTTTTAAAGCGCCATCTTTCAGTTTTCCCTTAATCAGCATCTCTAGACTAACAATTAGTGTTGTTTGCTTCAAAACTCTGTGCCATATGCAGACGCTTGGCCAGTGTGTTGTAAGCACGAGATCCCATTGTGTAAAGCCTATACTTGATACTGTATGTGTTCTTGTGTTACTGTGGCTGTAAGGCAAGGCAATTTTATTTGTATAGCACATTTCATACACAATGGTAATTCAAAGTGATTTACATAAAGAAGAAGAATAAAAATAGAACATAAGGAATAGATATAACAGTAAAAACAGAGATTTTTGCTATCTGGATGTAAAACATCTCCTGTGCTTAAAGCGGTGATGGTAACCTTCACATGTCTGTGCATGTAAACCATGTTTTATTTATTGCTTTTTGTTTTAATTTGCTTAAATACAGAAATTTCTGTATTTAAGCAAATAAAACTAAGTAAGAACAAAGTGGATAACGCTGGCAAAGTATCAGTAATAAGTGATGGGGAATAAAAGCGATTTCTGGCACATAAGAACGAAAAATAGTGCTTTGTTATAATTGTCATAAAAATTCAAAATTATAAAAGCTAAGTTATTATGAGAAGTCAGAATTATGACAAGAAGTTGAAACTTTAAAATTCATAATTATGGCAAAATCAAAACTGACGTAATATTTGACATAGCAAAAGTCTAAATAATTGGTCAAAATTGGCCCTAAAGTAATGTTAAAATTATGAGATATTAAATCAGAATTGATAAAAATCAATTGACAATCAAAATGAGTCATAACTGACAAGTCAAAACTGACAGAAAAATGTAATGAGATTGAATCATAATTATGAAGTCAATTCTTTGTCAGTGACTTTGCATAATTATGACTTAAAATGTCAAAACTGTAAGATACTGTCATAAATGTAACATTTTGTCATATATGATCTACCAAACCATTTTTTTCAATTAAGAGATGTCGAAATTATGACAAGAATTCAAAAATGAGATAAAAAGCTGTAATTATGACAAAAAACAAAACCAAGACAGTAATAATTATGGCACAGGTTGAAATTATGAGATAAATCAATAATTGACAATGACAAAAATGCAAAATTCTGAGGTACTAATTCGTAATTATGAAATCTGAAATTGACAAAGTTGTAAATCAAAATTATGAGTCAGAATTAACATACTAAAAAGTTTAAATTATGAGATGAAGTCATAATTATGAAGTACATTTTTTGTCAGTGACTTTGCATAATTATGACTTTGTATCTCATAGTTTTGACTTTGTCATAAATAAAACAGTCATAATTATGACATAAATCTAAGACAGTAATAATTATGACATTAGTGTGGAAGTCAAAATTAATGGTCAAAATTGATATACTAGTAATAAGATACAATTCAAATCCTAAATCATAAATCAGATAATAAATTATGACAAAAATGCTAAATACCAAGTCATCGAAAATTGACAAAATTGTATTTGGGACCAAAATTATGTCAAAATTGACACTAATAAAGTTTAAATTATGAGAAGAAGTCATAATTATGAAGTCATTTTTTGTCAATGACTTTGTATAATTATGACTTAGTTTTGACTTTTTGTCATAAATATAACATTTTATCATAAATATGATCTACCAAAGCATTTTTTTCTTAATTATGAGATAAGTCGAAATTATGGCAAAAAGGTCAGGCTTAATTATGACAAAAATCAAAATTAAGATAGTAAGAATTATGGCATAAATTGAAATTATGAGATACTAAATCATAATTAAGATAAAAATCGATTGACAATTATGAGGTCATGATTATGAAAAGTCAAAATTGACCAAAAAATTGTAATTGTCAAAATCGATATACTAATAAAAAATATCATAATTATAAAGTCAATTTCTTATCAATTACATCATAGTTGACAATTTATGTCATTATGACTTTGTATCTCATTGTGACTTTTTATGCTATAGAAATAACATATCTATGTCATAATTATGCTGTTATGTCATAATTATGATTTACCAAATCTTTTTTTCTCACCAAAGCCTTCCCCCAGCCCCCCCCCCCCCCCCCCCCCCCCACAAAATATGGCAACATGCAGGTGTCATACTTCCAGACAGACTCGCTGTCATTGACTTTGTCATGGGCCGTCTCTCAGTTTCTCTCAGTTCTTCTTGCGTCTTTGCCCTGAGCATCTCTGGACCATATAAACATTCTGACACGTTGTCCTGAGGAAACGAGTGCCAACATTGTCCCGAGTGAGTCACACTGTAAATAAGCCACCGTCCTGCATCCTTGCATTGTGTTATTGTCGGTATGTTGAGAATGTCTTGGTGCATTACTGTCATGTTGAGCTTATGAGTGAGTGTCAAGATGAAATACATTCATTATGTTTATTATACAGGTATAACTATAGTAATAATACTGATAAAAGTGTTTACGTTTGAGTAGTTGACATGATACACTATATCTAATCTATTTTAAACAGAATTTTGCTATTTATTGTTATTAATTATCATTATAATAATAATTATAAACTAGTGAAGGCAAAAAAGTGAGTAAAATAGTGAAAAATAAATGACATGAGGACACACTGGGATATACATTTTCCTACAAACATTCATATAACTTGTTACAATTCAACCACTCAACTATGTGGAAGAGAAATTTGGGGTTGACATTGAGTATTTTTAATGTTTGTAATATTTGCTTTCTGATTAATATTAATATGGGCTGTAACTGTTCATTTGTGTGCTGTGTGTGTGTGTAGGTGTACTGTTCGCTGAAGCAGGAACATTTCATCAGTGTCGGGTCAAAGAAAATTCCTGAACAACCACCAGGAAACCACCATGGCAACAGTTGATCCTGGACTCCAGCCTCCCTTCGATCTGATCCAACAAGACCTTCACGTTTCAGAAAGCAGAAAAGGGCAAATGAAGGGTGTGGAAAAGTTAACTTCCTGCAGAATTACTAACATATACATGGATAACCGTTATACTTTTTTTTTTTTTTTTTCAGGATTTTTTGATGAATAGAAAGTTCAAAAGAACAGCATTTATTTGAAATAGAAATCTTTTGTAACATTATAAATGTCTTTACTATCACTTTTGATCAATTTAATGCATCCTTCGTGAATAAAATATCTTTTTTTCTTTTTTTAATCTTACCCCAAACATTTAAATGGAAGTGCATCACTGTTTTGACAAAAATATTAAGCTGCAAAAACACTTGATAATAATCATAAATGTTTCTTGATCATCAAATCAGCATATTAGAATGATTTCTGAAGGATCATGTGATACTGAAGACTGGAGTAATGATGCTGAAAATTCAGCTTTGAATCACAGGAATAAATTACATTTTAAAATATATTCAAATAGAAAACAGCTATTTTAAATTAAAATAATATTTCACAATATAACTATATTTTTTTTTATCAAATAAATGCAGCCTTGAGTAGAAGAGACTTCCTTCAAAAACTTTTAAAAAACATTTGGCTGGTAGTGTAAGTACTGCAATGCATTATTACTGTTGTTTGTTAGACAAGTATTATTATTGCTCAAAATGATGTTGCTCTAAACCCAAACTACTAAACTTGTCCTGCGATGTTTGTTCTACAGAGGATCTTTTATAAACAATCACACTCAAGATTGCATCATGATGGTGACTTTTGTTCAGGTACACATCTTCATTTTCTGTATGCATAATGATCAAGTGTTTGAATTTGATAATGCCATACCCTAGGTTTTTGTGAAATGCCGCCACTTGATAAGAGAAGAAGTTTTATGCCTGAACCAAGATAATAAATCACATGTTGCAGTATTTTCTTAAAGGTGCCCTAGAACTAGTTTTAACAAGATGTAATATAAGCCTAAGGTGTCCCCTGAATGTGTCTGTGAAGTTTCGGCTCAAAATACCCCATAGATTTTTTTAAATTCATTTTTTAACTGCCTATTTTGAGCCATAATTATATATACACTGATTCACTGCGCGGCCCCTTTAAATCTCGCGCTCCCCGCCCCCGAGCTCTCGAGTGCCTTAACCAGCATAAACAAAGTTCACACAGCTAATATAACCCTCAAAATGGATCTTTACAAAGTGTTTGTCATTCATGCTGCATGCATGCATCGATTTCTGTGAGTATAGTATTTATTTGGATGTTTACATTTGATTCTGAATGAGTTTGATAGTGCTCTGTGGCTAAAGCTAACATTACACACTGTTGGAGAGATTTATAAAGAATGAAGTTGTGTTTATGAATTATACAGACTGCAAGTGTTTAATAATGAAAATAGCGTCGGCTCTTGTCTTCATGAATACAGTAAGAAACGATGGTAACTTTAACCACATTTAACAGTACATTAGCAACATGCTAACGAAACATTTAGAAAGACAATTTACAAATATCACTAAAAATATCATGTTATCATGGATCAGTTATTATCACTCCATCTGCCATTTTTCACTATTGTCCTTGCTTGCTTACCTAGTCTGATGATTCAGCTGTGCACAGATCCAGACATTAATACTGGCTGCCCTTGTGTAATGCCTTGAACATGGGCTGGCATATGCAAATATTGGGGTCATACATATTAATGATCCCGACTGTTACGTAACAGTCGGTGTTATGTTGAGATTCGCCTGTTCTTCTGAGGTCTTTTAAACAAATGAGATTTATATAAGAATGAGGAAACAATGGAGTTTGAGACTCACTGTATGTCATTTCCATGTAATGAACTCTTGTTATTCATCTATGTCGAGGTAAATTCAATTTTTCATTCGATGGCACCTTTAAAAAAAAAAGCAATATTTCACCCTGGTATTGAATTTTTGAGCAAGACACCTACTGTGGTAAATATTTAGCATGTGTGTACATGTACAGTGATTTCTGCTCATCTGTCATACTTCTGCATGTTGAAACACTGATGTTCAGAGTTTTGCCCTGCATTGACAGTGCAGCCCTGTTCTCAAGAGCCGTTTTGTAACAATCTCCTTTATTCTTCAAAGATCTTCAAGCTTCACATGGGTTTAACCAGCTTAATGACTTATGTCTAGCAAATTATATTCATGTCCTCATTAAGATGTGACATTTTTATAATGACTAGTATGATTCAGCAAAGAAAGGAATTAGTGTTCTTATGTCCTGTTGGGATTGATTTTGCAATAATGGCTGGCTGATTGTACATAATCCAGTTTATTACATGGATGAATAAATAATAGACATAGCACTGTTATTTTTCTGCTTTTGAGTCTATGGCAGTCCATAGAACCGTATGTTAAAAATTTGGCATACTGATAGAGAGTTTGAACAATAACCACAGCAATTTTGGAGTCTCTAACTCAGTCCCTCTAGTGCCACCAACTGCCCAAATTTTCACTTTGTACTAATAAGAATAATTGGGACATATTTTTCCCAGTCATTTCGGTGGAAAAAAATCCTCCCAATGTACCTGAATTCACCTATATTTTCACTTATATTTTACTTATAGGTAAATTGGGACATGTTTTGCCACAAATTAAGATATTTTTGATGAAATCCGAGGGTATTAGCAATGACACTGCACCTTTTGAGTTCCAGAAAGTTACTAAAGATATTGTTAAAACCTGCAACGTGACTGCAGTGGTTCAACCTCACACGTGTGCGTCGTGCTGTTCACGTGACCAGAGTCGGCCAATACTGAGCCGCCATTCAACATAAACACTGAAGCTCTACAACGAAAATAGCATAGCAGTATGACAGGGGACAGACGAATTTGTTGAATAAATTCACTATTTTTGTTTAGTTTCTGAGCACATAAAGTATTCTTGTCACTTCATATTATTAAGGTTGAACCACTGCAGTCATGTTGCAGGTTTTAACAATGTCACCTTTCTGGACCTCAAAAGGTGTGATGTGTGTATCAGATACCCTAGGATTTCATCAAAAATATCTTAATTTGTGTTCTGAAGATGAATGAAGGTCTTACGGGTGTGGAACGACATGATGGTGAGTACTTAAGGACAGAAATTTTATTTTATTTTTGTAAACTAACCCTTCAAATATAGTTGAAACACAATATTATGAAACTGCATGAAGATGTACTTAAGTGGACTCTTAAATTCAACTAAATTCATTATGTATTTAAACAATAATACATTTTCATTTAATTGTAAATAACATGCAATTAGGTGTCTGAAAACATTACATTCAGCTCTCTTTCAGAGTATGCTAAAGTGTACTTCTTTTTCTCAAGGGAAGAGACCATGAGACAGAGATGTGAAGTTAGCACAGTGATCATTTACCAGTTTAGAGCTCATTTGTACACTGCATTTGACCAATCAGAGTGTGAAATAAATCTTCAGTTGAGTTGGCAGGAGGTGCAGTGAGATCATGTGACCTGAATGAAATGCCAACAGCTGCTGATGGGCTTCTTTCCTGATGCATTTGTTTTCTCTAATCTCCAGCATTGTCCTCATGGTTCACCCTCTCCTGAGCTCAGTTAGCAGTCTATCATTTGACTTTGGTGATCATTATGCAAGCTTCGCTCTGGCTCCCATCTGCTGCTGCGCTGGCTGGAGTCTCTCACAGACTGACACGGTGTTTCACACTTTATTTATATGCTGCTTTTTCATGCAAATCAAATGAATAGATTTTATTAGTATTTTAGTTCAATATCTTGTAGGCTGTGGTAGTGGGGGCTGTGTTTTGCAACCCTAAAGCGAGTCCAATTGCATAAATGTCTCTTTTTGCTCTAGCTGTGGTTGTTTCACCTCAAAAATTTGTCCAAATTGAAACTGCAATATAATCATATTTGTGTAGTATCTGTTATGAACACAATAAAACCACACTAGCATAAATTCAGCCAGGGATGACAATATTAATAAGGTTGATTTTAACTGATGGGTTGGATTGTCTTTCCAGGACAAGGTATGTATGTATATCTCGTCAGATGACTTTTTTATACATTTTTTGTCAACTGTGCATATTTTGTGAACAATGCTCTCTCTCTCTCTCTCTCTCTCTCTCTCTGTGTGTGTGTGTGTGTGTGTGTGTGTGTGTGTGTGTGTGTGTGTGTGTGTGTGTGTGTGTGTGTGTGTGTGTGTGATAAAGAGAGAATCTATTCTTATATGTGTCTTTTAAAACGTCCTTCCTGCACTTTTAAAGATAAAGTTATTTCTATTGGCATTCATGGTTCCATAAAGAACCTTTAACATCCATGGAACCACTGAAGATTCTTTATAGTGCAAAAAAGTTCTTTAGATAGTTACAAGAACCGTTCACATTATTGGGGAACCAAAAATGGTGTTTCTATGCTGGCATTGTTGCAGAAACTCCCTTTTGGAACCTTTTTTTTTTTTTTTTTTTTTTTTTAGGTGTAGTAATAACATCACTTAAAAAAACGCATTTAAATGAAGATCCGGGTCAAACAGAGCGCCCTCACGTCACCTGTTGCTATGGTGACGTAACGCGCCGCTGGGCAGCTGACGCTCGGACAGGTGAGTTGTGAAAGCTTCTGTTTATCTAATAAAACGACATTCAAGTAACAAAAAAAGTGATTTAGATATGAAAGAATTTCGTTTTGTTTCTGTCGTTATTTTTACAGTCGAATTTAAATGTGAATAAACCAACATTCACTCTTATTTGTAGCTGTTTTTCTTCAGTTAACCTATATGTCTATTATGCAGATACATTTGGAAAGTTTTTATATGTTTATACAGGTTAAAGCACACGTTTCTGTTCCAGAGTTTGGCTACTAACTACTGGAAGCTGTTGTGTTTATAGAGCAGTGATGCGCTTCATCATGGCCACGCGCACAGACCGCCTCGCGCAGCCCAAACCAGACCTGCTTAGATTCCCAGACAGGTACGACACTCTGCGGTACACCAGCGCATTTCTTTATATAGATGAACAGGGTGTGGTATGTTCTATAAATGACCGGATATTTATATAGAACACCGCGGTGCCAAGTCTTCCAATGATATAAATTACTTAAAGGGATAGTACACCAAAAACTGAAAACTGAAATCATAATCAACCACCCCTTTAAGGCAAGACTTTTTTTTACAGTGTGAAAGTTTACTGTACTGTGTATATTGAAAATATTTTCAGTAAAGATGTTCATTTAAAAAGGTAATTAAAATTGTCTCCACAGAACTGACTCCTCGCTTGGAGCAGCTCACCCGGAGCAAACAATCAAGCCGTTTCTATGAGGAGAGCAGGTGACTGATGTTATTGCCATTAAAACTATTTAATATAAAGTTACAGTTCTTAAGTCATCATTTACTCACCCTCTCGTTATTCTGAGTAGCTAAACCTGTATGAATTTATTTTCTTCCGCTGAACACAAAAGAAGATATTTTGAAGAATGTCATTAACCAAACAGTTGATGGACCCCATAGACTTTCATAGAATGGGGGGGGGGGGGGGGTGTTACAGTGTTACAGTGTTACAACTGACCCCATGTTACAACACTCCACCTTATATATATATAGCCTATATATATATATTGATAAATAATGAGTAATAATTCAGAAAATGTAAAAGAAAATCTTACTCTGCTTTGAAATGTCACTTGAAAATATGATCTACAAGGACTTAAATATGTGGCAACATCCTCTACAGAGGACAAAATTGAATTCCTCTGTCCCAGGAGAATTAAGACTGGCATTCTCTCATATGGTCAAAACCTCTGTGTTGTTTGACCTAGTTTTTTTAAATGAACTGGCATAGTTGCCCACAAGGGGGCTCTTGGCCTCATTCAAACAGCAGCAGATATCTTGGGCTTCCTTTTGTGAATTATTCATGCTTTCACATTAACTTGTCTGAGGTTGTAACATTGCTGTGACACTGACCCCAACAATAGTTTTGGAAATGTGCACTCTTAAAAATAAAGGTTTCAAAGAGGGGTTTGCAGTGAACCTGTCAGTGAACAGTTCATAAAAGAACCTTTTTTTTTTCCATTTTATTAATCCAAAGAACTTTTTTCAATTATAAAGAACCCTTTTGTGCATTGAAAAGGTTTAATGGATGTTAAAGGTTCTTCATGGAACCATCACTGCAAATGCTTTGGGTTTTTTGGGGGATTTTTTTTAAGAGTGTATGATGCAATACAGCAGCTAAATGTGTTAACTTTGTGTTTTGCTGCAAAAATGATTTTGTCTTCTTTTAATACTAATATAGGCGCTCAGTATACTGGCTTGATGAACTCCCAACCAGGACAAAGAACACCTCCACAACTGCCTTTGGTATGAGAATCACTTCATTTGATGAATGCCTTTATGCATTGTGAAAATGTTAAAATTAGGGCTGTAAATTGATTAAAATTTTTAATCTAATTAATTACACATTCTGTGATTAATCAATCTAAATTAATTGCATACATAATTTTTGCTGTGAAAGTATTAAATATTCAAATGAATCAATGCAGGGTTTTTCCTGGGTCAGAAAATGGTCTTTGGTGGTGACAGACATGGTCATCCACACAAACACTAAAAAGTGCCCTACCCACGTGATCTGCGAGCCCGATACTGACAATAAAGTACCCGTCACTCTCATTGTAATTCTTTCTTGCCCTCTTTGCAAAAAAAAAAAAAAGTGATTTTATAGCTTTGTAAGAGAAGATGCTTTTTTACTAAACCTGAAAAGTAATAAAAACTAGCATTTAGAAGTTATATTAACTAATAATATAATTTTCTACCATATACAATTGAATGCACCTAGCTAACAACAACTTGCTTTGTTCTGGTTTCACCTCACTCCAGTCTATACTAACTGATTTTATAGGTAGGCCTAATTTACTACACATTGTCATTTAAATAACCTGAAAATATTGTGGATTATTAAGGCTAATTTTACTAACCACTCTTGCTAAATGGGGTAAGCATACTTATGTTCTCATTTCAGAGTTGTTCGAGTAAATGATTCATTATAGACCATGTGGACAGATCAGTTGTTGTCATGATTCATTAAAATGAATCTGTTCAAATGAGTCATTAGGTCGCGAATTGGACATTAGCGGACGTTGACGCGTTGCGTGCCAATCGCAGCTGTTATTAGGACATCGCAAAAGATTTGTCAACACAGAAAACACTTCACCACTGGATAGGATTTTCTTTTTGTTTACTGAAAGTGTGGTTTATGTCAGCTGCAGGGCGCCTGTCAGAGAAGATGAGGTGACGTTCTTTTGAGCACTATTCACACCCAACGGTTATTCAGGAAAAACATTCTCCGAATGCGCCTCGTGAAACATGGATTCGGTCTTATGAACTTTTAGCATTGTGTCAGTTGATTTAGATTATTATGTGCGAGGTAGAGAGAGTGCAAAGACGGTGCTTACTTTGAAGACAGAGAGAGCTCGCGCGCACGTGAAAGGAGCTCCTTCATTTTACAGTCGAATGGTGGGTAGAATGTCTCCAGGTTCAATACAGAATTGATTAATCTGCGATTCTGCGTTATTTTTTTTAACGCGTTATTTTTTCTCAGATTAATTCATCAAAATTAATGCGTTATTTTGACAGCCCTAGTTAAAATACAATCTTTGCTTCCATCCAATTAACTTCAAAGTGTTTGAAACATTGTAATGAACTTAAGGTTGCAAGTCTGTCACCCTCTTTTGCTTTTAAAAGATGTAATATAAGTATCAGTTTCAGCTCAAAATAACCCACAGATCATTTATTATAGTTTGTCAAATTTGCCCCTATTTGGGTGTGAGCAAAAACACTCTTTTGTGTGTGTCCCTTAAATGCAAATGAGCTGCTACTCCCGTCTGCTTTCCAGTAGAGGGCAGAGCTTTAACAGCTCACCAACAACAAAGTTGGAGAATCTCACGCAGCCAAAATGAGGATTGTCAGTAACGGTGTTCAGCCTTACATTGTTCAAATCGGAGTCGACATGACAACAACACTCTACTACAACAACTCTTCCTCTTCTCTAAAGCAGCCCAACATGGCCTCACCCCCCTTGTTGTGTGTTCTCAGGGGCGGGGTTTATGTAAATTGTAGGGTTTGTGACGTCACCAACCCGGGAAGAAGCTCATTATAGTCCCTACCAGCCGTTTGTTGTAGTCCTTAAACAGAGAATTCTGTAAAAGAAAATATCTCCCTTTGCATTGAGCTTTGAGCGTCGTAACTTTTCAGATGTTGTTTGTGCTCAAACAGCAACATTACACACTAACTAAAGTTAAAAAAAGTGAAATCATAATCAACCACCCCTTTAAGGCAAGACTTTTTTTTACAGTGTGAAAGTTTACTGTACTGTGTATATTGAAAATATTTTCAGTAAAGATGTTCATTTAAAAAGGTAATTAAAATTGTCTCCACAGAACTGACTCCTCGCTTGGAGCAGCTCACCCGGAGCAAACAATCAAGCCGTTTCTATGAGGAGAGCAGGTGACTGATGTTATTGCCATTAAAACTATTTAATATAAAGTTACAGTTCTTAAAGTTTAGTCACCCACACAGGTCTGTATAAATGCATTTTTAACTTAAATCCATTTGCTTAACAAGTCAATTAGACTCTCCTGTTTTACAGTATATTTTATAGAGTAACACATGTTAAGTTATAGAAATATATGCATGTATAAATATAATTTCCATTCATTCTTGAACAGTTATTTTTTAAATGAATGTATGTATATGGAGTTTTTATAGCCACCTAAACTGTTTTACATGCACTATACACACCTCAGCCTTCATTAATGTGTATATGCAACAGACAATGAGAGTTAATCTCATATTCATTCCATTTTATCTTTGTTAAAATACACACACAGTAATTTTACTTCCACAGTATCCCATGATGCTTATCTCATAACTTCAGTATCCATTTAGAGTTTAATGACGCAGTCACCAGCAGTACATCATCTGACATCTTCATGCAATAACGGCTCTCCTGCTCACTGTCCTCATGGTTCCATTCAAACGCTAAACTCAGTCTCAAAGCTCATCACAGGCCTTTTATTGGCTGTGTTTTCAACTGATGTTGGCATCTGTAATTAGTTAATAAGGAAATATGAGTCCGGCTCTCTCAGGTGTCATCTAGTTGATTTGAAGTAAAGAAAGTAGCTTGAAGATCATGATCACGATTCATGGCAGTACTAGTTTAGACAAATAAAATGTGAACCAGAAAACATACTGCAGACAAACATTTTCACAGGAAATGGAAGGTCATTGTCTTGCATATTGCACGGTGTGCTCTGATATTACATTGCACATTTGGGAATGTAATTTTTTTTTTTTTGCTTTTGCATACAGAGAATTTGCATACTGTGTACCGTGTACTGCAGAAAACGTATTATGGCAGTATGCTATTCTTAACATAGCTCATATGTCTGTTCTTACAGAAGGTCACCGGAGTGGGTGGTAAGTGCAGCAGCGCTAAAAGCATGTCCTTCTCAAAGAGTGTGTTCACTGGCTCTGCCTCGTGTGCCGGTCGATGGATGGGAGCCTGATCGCCCCCTTCTGGCTCCTGTGAGTGAATACACTACATCTTACAATGACAGTCTTTCAGTTTGAGATCAGTCCTGTGCTCCTAAACATATTTTTATTTATTAAACTGTTTGACAAAATGATAGATAGATAGATAGATAGATAGATAGATAGATAGATAGATAGATAGATAGATAGATAGATAGATAGATAGATAAATTGATAGATAGATAGATAGATAGATAGATAGATAGATAGATAGATAGATAGATAGATAGATAGATAGATAGATAGATAGATAGATAGATAGATAGATAGATAGATAGATAGATAGATAGAGTGGGTACGGAAAGTATTCAGACCCCCTTAAATTTTTCACTCTTTGTTATATTGCAGCCATTTGCTAAAATCATTTAAGTTCATTTTTTTCCTCATTAATGTACACACAGCACCCCATATTGACAGAAAAACACAGAATTGTTGACATTTTTGCAGATTTATTAAAAAAGAAAAACTGAAATATCACATGGTCCTAAGTATTCAGACCCTTTGCTGTGACACTCATATATTTAACTCAGGTGCTGTCCATTTCTTCTGATCATCCTTGAGATGGTTCAACACCTTCATTTGAGTCCAGCTGTGTTTGATTATACTGATTGGACTTGATTAGGAAAGCCACACACCTGTCTATATAAGACCTTACAGCTCACAGTGCATGTCAGAGCAAATGAGAATCATGAGGTCAAAGGAACTGCCTGAAGAGCTCGGAGACAGAATTGTGGCAAGGCACAGATCTGGCCAAGGTTACAAAAAAATTTCTGCTGCACTTAAGGTTCCTAAGAGCACAGTGGCCTCCATAATCCATAAATGGAAGACGTTTGGACGACCAGAACCCTTCCTAGAGCTGGCCGTCCGGCCAAACTGAGCTATCGGGGGAGAAGAGCCTTGGTGAGAGAGGTAAAGAAGAACCCAAAGATCACTGTGGCTGAGCTCCAGAGATGCAGTCGGGAGATGGGAGAAAGTTGTAGAAAGTCAACATCACTGCAGTCCTCCACCAGTCGGGGCTTTATGGCAGAATGGCCCGACGGAAGCCTCTCCTCAGTGCAAGACACATGAAAGCCCGCCTGGAGTTTGCCAAGATGGTGAGAAATAAGATTCTCTGGTCTGATGAGACCAAGATTTAACTTTTTGGACTTAATTCTAAGCGGTATGTGAGGAGAAAACCAGGCACTGCTCATCACCTGTCCAATACAGTCCCAACAGTGAAGCATGGTGGTGGCAGCATCATGCTGTGGGGTTGTTTTTCAGCTGCAGGGACAGGACGACTGGTTGCAATCGAGGGAAAGATGAATGCAGCCAAGTACAGGGATATCCTGGACGAAAACCTTCTCTAGAGTGCTCAGGACTTCAGACTGGGCCGAAGGTTTACCTTCCAACAAGACAATGACCCTAAGCACACAGCTAAAATAACGAAGGATTGGCTTCACAACAACTCCATGACTGTTCTTGAATGGCCCAGCCAGAGCCCTGACTTAAACCCAACTGAGCATGTCTGGAGAGACCTAAAAATGGCCGTCCACCAACGTTTACCATCCAACCTGACAGAACTGGAGAGGATCTGCAAGGAGGAATGGCAGAGGATCCCCAAATCCAGGTGTGAAAAACTTGTTGCATCTTTCCCAAAAAGACTCATGGCTGTATTAGATCAAAAGGGTGCTTATACTTAATACTGAGCAAAGGGTCTGAATACTTAGGACCATGTGATATTTCAGTTTTTCTTTTTTAATAAATCTGCAAAAATGTCAACAATTCTGTGTTTTTCTGTCAATATGGGGTGCTGTGTGTACATTAATGAGGAAAAAAATTAACTTAAATGATTTTAGCAAATGGCTGCAATATAACAAAGAGTGAAAAATTTAAGGGGGTCTGAATACTTTCCGTACCCACTATAGATAGATAGATCTATAAGAAGATAGATAGATTTAGAAGAAGATAGATAGATTTAGAAGAAGTATGAAAAAAGTGATTTCCCCTCAATAACTGGTTAATAACCATTATCAGCATTAATATCTGCACCCAAACACTTCCCGTTGTTACGTATGAGTGTTTCTCACCTCTCTGGAGGAAGTTCCACTTCTCTTCAGCTCAGTGTCGTGTGTAGGCTTTTCCACTCAAAGATTACGTCATTGACACCTTGAACACCCAAGACAATGAAAGACCTACCAAAACTGTTTGTTTTTTTTTGTTTTTTTTAACCCCAAACTCAAAATACGATCACAACCCGACCACATACAAAATTCAGATGGGGCAAAGGCTTTTTCTCACTTTAAAATTATGTTCCATTAATTAATGCAAGTAAATGCGTTACCTAATGTTAACTAACAATGAGCAATACATTTGTTACAGTATTTATGAATCTTTGTCAAATTTATCGATAAATGTTAGTTCAGGTCCATTAAAATATTACAGGTACAACTTTTGATTTTAGTAATGTATTAGTAAATGTTGAAATTAACCATTAACTAAGGTTAATAAATGCTTAAGAAGAGTTTTTCGTTTTTAATTCAACTAATAACCAATGTGAACAAATGGAACCTAATAGTAAAGTTTTACCATTTTTTAAAAGAAATGAATGCTTTTATTCAGCATTATGCATTGAAATAACAATAAAGACATTTATAATGTTACAAAATATTCTATTTCAAATAAATGCTGTTCATCAAAGAATAATGGTTAAAGTGTATCACAGTTTTCACAAAACTATTAAATAGCACAACCATTTTCAACATTGATAATATTCATAAATGTTTCTTGAGCAGCAAATCAGCATATTAGAATGATTTCTAAAGGATCATGTGACACTGAAGACTGGAGTAATGATGCTGAAAATTCAGCTTTGATCACAGGAATAAATTACATTTTAAAAAATATTCAAATAGACATAAATAGTTATTTTAAATTGTAATAATATTTACAGTATTACTGCTTTGCTGTATTTTTATCAAATAAAAAGGAGCTTAAAAAGGTTATTAGTAAAATAATTGTAATCATTTGGAGACCTATAGTGAATTGAACGTGGGGAAAAATGAGGAAAAATATTATTTAAATATTAATAATATTTAAATAATTTTTTCCCCATGTTCAATTATGTATTGATTAAAAAATAAAAATTAAATGATCATTTCAAAATAGAAGCATTTTCCCTAGCAAACTCAAAGTATACTATACTATACCATTTGTAGTATATTTTGAAAGTGTGTAGGTGTGTTTGCTTTATCTGCAAATTTTGGTTCGCAGCTGTGGTTAACTAAAGACTTTTATCTATTTTTAAAACTGGTACAATCCCTTCACTGTCTCCCACCCCACCTTCCTGTTTCACTATGAAATATATTGTCGACATAGGAAAAATATTACGTTCTTCAAGCCATTTCCTGGGCTCTGAGATTTAGTGAATGTCTGGATGGTAAATGATATCTGTGATAAGAATGTTATGATTTGTTATGTCCCAATCAGAGGTAGCGTTAACCGAAAATTTTCCGTCATTGACGGAATGTTTTTATCAATGACGGAAAAATCTGAAGGCCGTCCGTCACGGTGACAGATTACACTCAGGGTGATCTACTGTAAATTGTAAGTGTAATTCACACCCCTGTCCAGTTGGTGGCGAGTGCGCTCCAATGTAGCAGCAGAGCACTGGATCCAGAACAAAAAAAACTGGCACGAATCTTTTGCTATGCGTTTGATACTGATAACGCACAGGCGAGTAGGCCTACCCAGAAGCTACAACTCTCTATCACGCCACATTAAAGAGCGCCAAAACGGTATTTATTGCTTGAATTTCTTAATGAAATGGACAGAATTTGAAATCTGAGACTTTTGTTCCATATCAAAAGCAACACAAAGCGTTAAGCCTATTGCGATTTATTGGATGGGAGGCGCACAATGCACTGTTTAATCATCAACTGAAAACAGCATAGCCTACCAAGAGATCGAGTATGGTTTACGAATCGATATTGGTCTCATGAATGCGCAAAACAGCAAGGAGACATTTTAATTGTTTATTAATAAAGTAATGTTATCTGAATCAGTGTCGGCTGCAAAGATGAAGTTGATATTGACTATCATCTATGGATGCGCTAGAGAGAGAATGCACTTCATTCGGTTTAGTCTACATAATCAGAGTAGCCTATTTCTTTTCGTTTTGAATTAATTCGTTTTCGTTAAAGTAGGTATTTAAAGCTTTCTGTAGATATATTTCTCATGTATGTGAGGCAAGCAGCCGCTGAGTTTCGTTTCATTTAGCCTGTAAGACGCGCTCCAGTTCCCGCGACAGTGATCGCGCCCGCGCCCGCGCCTCCATGTCATGATTATATTGTCTGTTATATTTGCTTCTTATTTATTACATCCAGGCAATTGGTTAATGAAACATTGATTAAAATTAAGATACAATTTTTACAACACTTTAAAGAAAGGCTTTCTAGAAAATAAAACTTAATGAAGTGTTTAAAATCATGTCTGACATGTCATGTCTCCGGATATACTGCGCATCTCATGATGCATCATGCTGTTAACTTTTCATAATCAAATAGATGAATTTAAAATATAACATAGGACTATTTAAACATAAATATGAAACTATGTTTTCTTTAATGGCTACCAACACATAGCCTATACAACAGTCACGTTAGAGAAATTTCGCGTGTGAATTACCAGTCATATTAATTATAATAACACATTTAATTGCTTTTATTTTTGTTCAAATGTTATAATAACACATTTAATTGCTTTTATTTGTGAACAAAAATAAAAGCAATTAAATGTGTTATTATAATTAAAATATGAAAATTAAAATGACGGGTAGTAATAGATTATGACGGAATTTTTACGACCCTGTCCGTCAAAATGACGGACAATGTTAAAGTCTAACGCAACCTCTGGTCCCAATACTTGTACTGTACACTGTTTTACTACACTCTCAAAGTATGAACATTCCTACAAAGTCTTGATTTTGTTTTTGGGGTCTACCAGAATAGGCTCTTTTTTCACGAATGCCTTGGGCAGAAATATTGTAATTATTGTTACTTCCCAGAAGAAAACTCAAGACTACAATGGAAGCATTTCAGGAAGTTCAGAAACAGTGAGACTGATATAGAGAATAACTCCCGCTGGAGTGACTTTGCAACTTTGCAGACATTTTTCATGCTCAAACAGCAACATTACACACTAAAAGAAGTTGGAAATGTAAAAAAGCATAATAGGTCCTCTTTAAACTCAAGAAGTTAGATCTCCAGAAGCAGGATCTGGCAGTAGTCAGATCTTCTAATATTCTTCAGTGCTCTCCTGAGTAGGGTTGCACCAGCCGTTCATAAGTTCTCTCTTAAATTGGAGCATAAAAAGTCCACACTGGAGGTAACTACTAGCTAGTTTGTAAGTAACTCTGTACTTTATTTGATTTCACCATTTGTTTTTAAGGCAGAACATATCTAATAGGTCGTAAGCTTTCTGTAAAGTAATGCAGTTGCATAATATGGCGTTTACCCTCAATGATCCAATAGCAACCTTCCAATACGTGAGCAAAAGTTGTTGAAATGCTGTGAATAAATAAATACTGATACAAAAAAACCCCCCGAAAAACATAAGAAATATGGGGAAGCTTGTTTCCGCCAGTAAATAAAAAATAAAAGAGGTAATTACGATTTTTTTATCTCACAATTCGGACTTTTCTCCTCAAGTTATAAAGCCAGAATTGCAACATATTAAGTCAGAATTGCATGATATAGTCAAAGTTGCGTGATATAAAGTTGCAATTCTGACTTTTTTCTCACAATTGTGAGTTTTTATCATGCAATTCTGACTTTTTTTCTCAGAATTTCGAGATAGAAACTCACAATTGTGAATTGTAAAGTCAGAATTGCGTGAAATAAAGTCGCAATTCTGACTTATTTTCTCACAATTGTGAGTTTTTATCACGTAATTCTGACTTTATATCTCAATTCTGACTTTTTTTTTCTCAGAATTGTCCACAATTGCGAGTTATAAAGCCAGAACTGTATGATATAAACTATGACTTTATATTATGCAATTCTCACTTTATCCTCCAGTTTCACAGACAAGGCTTAAGCTAGTTCTAGACTAAAATACATGTTTGAGATGTTTTAACTGAAAGTAACTTAAAATCATATCTTAAAATATCTAAGTGTCATTGTTTTGTCTCAAGATGTACACCAGTCATGTTTTTTTCTAAGGCACGTTCATAAAAGCTACTTAGATGCCCTTATTGAACTAAGGCCTAATCCTGGAGTAGTCTAAGCCCTGTCTGTGAAACCAGGCCTATAACTCGCCATTGTGAGTTTATATCTCCCAATTCTTAAAAGAAAAAAAGTCAGAATTGTGAGATATAAAAATGCAATTGCTTTTTTTTTTTTTTTTTTTTTCATGGCAGTAGCAAGCTTCCAGAATGACATTAGTTGATTATGACTGATTTTATTTGACATGCACCACACGGAGCGATGGGACAGAAGCACGCAACGCCGCGCACTGCTTAGGATGGGTACGTGTTGAAGAGGCACTAACAAAGTAATCTTTTCACATAATGTTCCCTTTCTTAAAATGCAAGCAAGTGTAAATGTCGGCATTATCATATATGTCTAAAGAATTGAAATCTGTCAGGTAAAACAAGAGATTACTGATGCAGTTCAGTCTGCTATTTTATTCCAACCATTACTCCTGATTTGAGGCTTCCGTAAATATTTAGTTATGTTTCAACTAAGTTTAATGGTGCAACGCAAAAATATTTAGTAGTGTGCCCAATATTTAGTGCCCCTTTACGTCAAAATGACGTTAATGACTTTAATGACGCTGGTGCAACTGGCTCCTGGTTTCTTTGAGTTACTGGGCGTGTTGTGCTGTGTTTGAGTTTTAAAGAGTTGCATCACACAGCTGTAAAGCCCTCAAGCACATTCTACAGAGTGTGCTTTTACTGTTTATTGCATAACACATGGCAGATCTGGATTCTTGTTGCTTTGCAGTTGAGTACTGCAGTTAAAACGGCCAAGCCAAGTCCAAGGATACGTCATTTAGCCCAACCAAAGAGAGCGAAGATGGTGTCAACACACTTCAGCGTCGATTCAAGCACCCATGCTTTTGGCATTCCCACCACACCCTCCTCACGAATACTGCAGCTGGCCTGTGAGTCCTTATCATTAAGTTTGGAGAGCTTTGAATAGTAATTTTGTTTATCTCTCTCATTCTTTTTCACTCTCAGCTCCTAAGCAGGTTCATGTGCAGCACGCTTTGGCCAGACCGGTCTCTTGGCCAGTTCCGGATCGTGTTCTGAAGGCTGTAGCCAGTGAGAGAGTGCAGACGCTGGCTCGACCCAAGTCACGTCAGGCCCTGTTTGAGGGGTACGACCCTTACCGGGTCAGTCCTGCCGCACGGGCAGCCACGGCCTCCCCCAGACTGCTGGAGCTGTCTTTACCCTTACCACGCAAATGTAAAAGCCAGTAAACCATCATCCCTCCATTTTTAGTGAGGCTGTTTTTGTACATTTTTATCATTTACATTGCCTGTCAAAGGTTTGGAATAATTAAGAATTTTTTAATGTTTTACAAAGAAGTGCTCACTAAGGCTGCATTTATTTGATCATATTATGAAATATTATTACAATGTAAAACAACTGTTTTCTATTTGAATTTTTAAAATATAATTTATTCCTGTGATGCAAAGCGGAATTTTCAGCATCATTACTCCAGTCTTCAGTG
The DNA here is from genome assembly GCF_024489055.1 of Chanodichthys erythropterus. Classification (NCBI taxonomy): domain Eukaryota; kingdom Metazoa; phylum Chordata; class Actinopteri; order Cypriniformes; family Xenocyprididae; genus Chanodichthys; species Chanodichthys erythropterus. The sequence continues at coordinate 10,826,367 of NC_090236.1, forward strand.
TCACATGATCCTTCAGAAATCATTCTAATATACTGATTATCAATGTTTAAAATAAAGATGTACAGATCAAACGTTAAATCTGAGGTAGACATATATTTCTCTTTGTTGTTTAGTTTCCTTAACTTTATATCGCTGCGCTGTGTTGTAATACTAGGGTTTCCCTCATGCATCATAGGATTCCCCTGCCATCAGGAACACATATAAAACTCTTAACACAGCTTAATGGACTCTTACAGTGATATAAAAGTCCAAACTCGCACCTCATTTGTGATGCACTTTATATTAACTATTTAATATGAACTAACAATGAACTGCACTTCTACAGCAATTAATCTTTGTTAAAGGTGCCCTAGAATTTAAAATTGAATTTATATTGGCATAGTTGAATAACAAGAGTTCAGTACATGGAAATGACATACAGTGAGTCTCAAACTCCATTGTTTCCTCCTTCTTGCGTAAATCTCATTTGTTTAAAAGACCTCCGAAAAACAGGCGAATCTCAACATAACACCGACTGACGTAACAGTCGAGATCATTAATATGTATGACCCCAATGATGTATGATCCCTCATTTGCATATGCCAGCCCATGTTCAAGGCATTACACAAGGGCAGCCAGTATTAATGTCTGGATCTGTGCACAGCTGAATCATCAGACTAGGTAAGCAAGAACAATAGCGAAAAATGGCAGATGGAGCGATAATAACTGACATGATCCATGATATCATGATATTTTTAGTGATATTTGTGAATTAAATGAATTAAATGTTTCGTTAGCATGTTGCTAATGTACTGTTAAATGTGATTAAAGTTACCATCGTTTCTTAGTGTATTCACGGAGACAAGAGCCGTCATTATTTTCATTATTAATCACTTGCAGTCTGTATAATTCATAAACACAACTTCATTCTTTATAAATCTCTCCAACAGTGTATAATGTTAGCTTTAGCCACAGAGCACTATCAAACTCATTCAGATTCAAATGCAAACATCCAAATAAATACCAAACTTATGAAGCATGCATGCAACTTTGTTTATGTTTTATAGTCGAGAGCTGGGGGGGCAGGGAGAGCGAGATTTAAAGGGGCCGCACGCTGAATCGGTGCATAGTTAATGATTCCCCAAAATAGGCAGTTAAAAAAATTAATTAAAATAATCTATGGGGTATTTTGAGCTGAAACTTCGCAGACACATTCAGGGGACACCTTAGACTTATATTACATCTTGTGTAAGAACGTTCTAGGGCACCTTTAATGTTAATTCCAGCATTTACTAATACATTATTAAAATCAAGAGTTGTATTTGTTATTTGTAACACTGTGAACTAACATGAACAATGAACTGCTGTATTTTTAATAAAACAAAGATTTACAAATACAGTAACAAAATGTATTGCTCATGGATAGCTCACGATAGTTAATACATTTATGAACCTTATTGTAAAGTGTTTCCAAATAAACTGTTGAGTAATATGTAAATATTGCTATGTATTAGAGGTAAAAAAATTATAGAAATACTGTTCCGTTTCTCACACGAACCGATTGTTTCATGTCTTAGGATATCAAAGTGCCGTCATGTGCCGCAGGGTTTAATTTGGATTTGTCTATGCATGTTTTTTGACTCTTACAAATTGTGTTCCCATTGACATGCATTATAAGACTGACAGGCTGCAACAGTTGAAGTTAAAAGTCATAATTTGTGTTCTACTGAAGAAACAAAGTCACCTACATCTTAGTTGCTCTGGGGGTAAGCAGATAAACATCATGAAAAAAATTTCATTTTTGGGTGAACTATCCCTTTAAATGTCACTTCATTTAAGGAAAATGCAATGTTTTGTTTCAGTGACATGTTACTGCAGATCTGAAATTGCTCCTGAAGCGTTCAGGCAAACTTTGTAGGTTATAATTATCTTTTTATTGCATTCACTGATAAAGATCACAGAATGAATCATTATCAGTAGGGTTCATCTGTCAGCAGTATTAAAATACAATTTGCACGTGTGGTGTAAATGTTGTGTGTGCAGTTCGACTAAAAACTGCATCGTAAAGTAAAATATTTAATGAAATTCCAATTCAGATGGTATTGAAATCAATCTTAATTCCTAATCCGTTGTTTTTATAGGCCTATGCAATATTGGTTTAACAAATGTTTCGTTTTGATATTAAGCAAACAGCAAATGACTCATTTAAATGTTTTTACTTGAGTTCTGATGTATGTTGTGTTCATGTCATCTTATGTTCTTCCCCATTAAATTCTTCATCACAACCGAACTCACGAGAGACTTATTAATGCTTCCATTTGTTTGTTTTGTGTGATGGAGTGAGTGAGTAAATGACCATTACATGCAGACCCATTATGTTTCCTCAACAAGTGTGTAGTTGATGTCATTTCTATTTCAGGCCTTCTGGAAAGTCTTTATCCTCTTCACATGAAAAACACGTCTTTTTTGAATGCCCACAGCATCGGTCTCAACACCTCAGTGGACATTTTCGGTGGTCTTTGGCTAAGGTGAGTATCTTTATTATATTCCTTTTTCTGTAATGTTACTGCCATTTCTGCAGTATGCATACTGTGTGCATAGTATGCAAATATTCTATGCATAGAATCCCAGGATGACCTGTACTGCCAAAATGTGCCGTATACAACAGAGCACACTGAACTGGGTACTGTGTCCCAGAATGCAATGCACAATACATTTTATTTTGTCCTTCTCATAATTTGAGATTGTATGTTTTAACATAATTGTATTAAAAATGCTACATATTTTTTATTTCCAAGATGATAACTAGACATGATTTTCAGAATTAAGCATGAGGTCATGTGATTTACTATTTACAGTTTTTTACAAATGCTTACACACTAAAATTAAAAATAACACACAGTTACTGAAACTACACTCAAGGAGCAAAACCTCAGCCCAGATCTGCACAACTTCTCAGCCTCACACTTTTTGCAAAACACTACACACATTGTTTTGCACAACACTAAACACACTTCTCTACATTAGACACAGAAATCTAACATAATGTCACTTCTTTGCCATTTCAAGACACTGCTGTCCAAAATACCACACCTAAAACCAATCGATCAAACACAGCCGTCAGGTGTGCAGACACTTACGTGCTTAACTGTAAACTCAACAGTCAAGTACTGCAAGTACTACAAAAGGCAAAAGATGAGTTTATTTGTCTTCAACTAAATGGAAGGCAATGTTGCAGTATGAGGGAGAAACATCATTTTTAATGTCCAATGTGGTGTTAACATCACAATATATGTTGCATTCATGCAGAATGAGGTCCTCCACCTGCATGCCAACTTAGGCTCTTACAACACAGCCCACATATTCACATTTTAGACAGACTGCACAAAATCGTCACAGCAGAAGCCCAAATGGATGCAGAGCAGATGAGATACACTGTCATATGGGACAATGTAAATTTCCACCTATCTGCTCTGGTCCAAAACTGGTTTTCACTCCAATACCTCCCACCATACTGTCCCTTCCTTAAACCCATTGAGGAGGTTTTTTTTGTTGTTTTTTTTTTTTGTTTGTTTTTTTGGCATGGAAGGTTTACAATCTCTAGCCCTATGTCAGGATATCCCTCATTCAAGATATCCCTCATTCATAGAGAAGGCCTGTCACCTAACTGATGCAGGGTCTGTGCAAGAATGGATTCACCTTTCAAGAAGATTCTTCCCTCGCTGTCTTGCGTGAAAGGACATCGCCTGAGATGTGGGTGAAGTGCTATGGCCAGATCCAGCTAGGCCAGACATGATGCTTAGGTGTTTTTTCTATTTTTTTCTTTTGTTTTGTCTCCACAAATGTTTTTGTTCATGTAATATATTGTATTTAGAATATGATTTTCAGTGCAAAATGTAACCTTTGGAAAGGCATTGATGTATTGAATGGTTTTACAATGTGGTGAGAAATTAATATTTTCATCAATGTGCAGTACTGGGGCCGTTTCAATAAGGAGGTTCAACCAACTCTGAGTTAAAACTTGAACTCTGAGATGGGAAACTCTGAGATTTCTGTTTCAGAACAGCTGAATTCAGTTAGTTAGAATAGAGTTAAGCGTGTGCACCACGACTATGAAAAGCCATCATCAATGGAGCTCCGATATTACGATTTACCATGGCAACACATGACAAAAGGACGTCCGGATACTTCTGAGTGTAATGTCATTTTACAATGTAAGTTTAATTCTTATCACTGTTATAATATCAAAGGTGAAAACTGGTAGTGTTATTGTCAAAAAATATTGAACTAATATTCATTTTCAGGGTATCCCACATGCAAAAAAAGGAGAAAAAATAATAATGGATGCAATAATAAGAGTGTAAATGATTTTATCATTATTAAACGCTCGTTAGGCAATTTACTTCCACTTTTAGAACATTTTCTTCATTTTTATTGAAAATAAATGGCTTTCTTATGTGATGGGAAAAGGGAGAATAGCGAGCTCCCCCAGGAAACAAGACTAAATATCTTTTATATTTTTCTTATATGCAAAATCCATCTTGATTTAAGAATTTTTAGATATTTGAAATAGGACAAAAAATATGCAGTATGAAAAGCATTTTTGCAGCGTGAATGAATGTGTGAACTATTTAAACATCACATGCACTTTAAAAAAGGGGAGGAGACCGAAGGAAACTGGATTTACTGAAGAAAACCTGCTCCCGAGCAGAGTAAGTTACTATGGTAACCGGCTCTGAGTAGAAGTTACCTCTCTTTCAGAAACAGGCTTGACTTACCCTGCTTTCTCAGGTTTGACATACCTCAGGGTTACAGTTTTTGCCCGTTGCTTGAACACATTTTACAAAACTTCGCTCATTGTGCCAAAACTCTACACACAAGTAAACATGACACAACACTGGGAAATATACCATTCACATCTCTGTCAAATTGAAACTCTACTATCAAAACCTAAACTCTGCTATCAAAACCTAACATTCCTTTGTCAAAATGACACTCTGATGACAAAATGACACACACTTGCATCATATGAATACACTTTCAGATCAGCAGCAACACACTAGTCTACTTTATAAAGCACTGCAGTCTTTCATTTTCTCTGTTTTTATTCAGTTCATCAGTTAGCATTCTGTGACGCTCAATGCAACACAAAGTTTTTGTTCTGTTTTTTTTTTTTCCCAACAAAGTGACACTTACCATATAGAAACGTACTACTCTATTCGTGATTGCGAATCAATTTCTGTTTGAGCAACTACTTCAGATGTTTCATCGTCGGACTCGGGCTCGAATTGATAAGGTAAAATCAATGCCATCTTTTCTATCCATACATTGTATACAATGTCTTGCAAATTGATAGCTGTCATTCAGTTATAGCGATGGGCGTGTGATGCGCAAAGTTGACCAATTACAAAGCATTGGGCCATCTGACCAATCAGAGCAGTGTAGGCTCACGGAAAGGAGGGGTTTAGAGAAACTGATTCATTTATCTGCTTCTAATCGTTTACAAAACATTGAGAACTGAGGTGAAATTAAATGTATATTATGAGAAAACTAAAGTGTTTTTTTTTTACCTTCCATGCATGTAAATATGTTGTAGGAGACTCCCAAAACAATATTAGGAACTTTAAAAAAGGTATAATAGGGGCACTTTACAGTTTTTTCCAATTGCTAACACACTAAAATGACATGCACAGCACAATTATTTAAACTGACACACAGAGAGAAAACTTCTTCTCAAGTCTCCAAAAATCTAAACACCTTTTCTGTTTTACACACATTTTGCATTTCAAAATAGCACTTTTTAAATTCACTAAATACAGTTCTCTGCATAAGACACAACAATCTGACATAAAGTCACATGTTTGCCATTTCAAAACACTGCCATTCAAAATGACACTACATGAGCTAATTGGCCAATTACATGTGCCACCTGGCCAAACACCTCAGTGGTTAATTGTTAACACTTCAATCAGGATGTAAGCACTATGAAAAGACCACAGGTGAGAACCTTTTTTTTTACAACAACAATGGAAGACATTGCAGAGAGAGGAAGAGGAAGAGGAAGAGGAAGAGGAAGAGGAAGAGGAAGAGGGAGGTTGAGAATAAGAGGGGGAGGAAGAGTGAGAGGTAGGGGTAGAGCAGGTAGAGGAGTTCATGGCCAAAGAAGAAAAAAACTTTCAAATGAAATCAGAGCAACCTTAGTAGATCATGTCATCAACCATGGGTTGACAATGCGTGAGGCTGGACAGACTTGAGCCGTTTTACTGTCGCCTCTGTCATCCGGACCTTTAGACTGGAGAACAGGTATGTAACCAAAATTTCATGTAGTACACATGTAGTATACCCCATGTCATAGTGTATCAGTTGGGTGACACCTGTTTACTTAGTGTATGACATCAGCCATTCATGAACTGTACAAGTTTCCTGTACAATGTACTCTACTGTGGGGGAAAATATTTAGGCTGCATTGTCCAAGCCCTATATATATTTTTATTTTATTTTTTCTAAAGGACTGAGAGACGACACCATGGTGGAGGAAGGGGCCAAATGTTCACCGGGGTACAGGAAGCTGCCATTGTAAACTTGGTTTTGGAAAATAATGAAATCAGATTACGAGAAATTCAAAGCCACATCATCCAAGACAACACCTTATTCAACAACATTCAACGAGTTAGTCTGTCCACATTGGCTCGCATTCTCAAGCGAAACCAAATCAGAATGAAACAACTTTATAAGGTGCCGTTTGAGAGAAACTCTCAAAGAAACAAAGAGTTCAGACGAGCATATGTGGATGTAAGTACTATATTGACTGCAGTACACTACACACAACATTGTTTCCCAGTGTACTGGATAACACCATATTGAGTGATTTTTGTTCTTTGTTTTCAGGGAGTACTGGAAATGGATGCTCATGCAATCCCACATGAGTTCATCTTTATAGATGAGGCTGGGTTCAACCTAGCAAAGACCAGAAGAAGAGGGAGAAACCTCATTGGCCACAGAGCCATTATAGATGTTCCTGGCCAACGTGGTGGGAACATCACAATGTGCGCTGCCATCTCCAATATGCATGGTGTCCTCCACCGTCATGCCAAACTTGGACCATACAACACAGCCCATATTCTCACATTTCTGGACAGACTTCACAACATTCTCATACCACCAGAGCGTATGAATGATGCAGACCATCAAAGAAACCGGTACGTTGTAGTATGGGACAACGTGAGCTTTCATCGTGCAGCCCCAGTCCAAAACTGGTTTGCTGACCACCCAACATTTCTCGTGCAATACCTCCCACCATACTCACCATTTCTGAACCCCATAGAAGAATTATTTTCGGCATGGCGGTGGAAGGTATACGACCGGCAGCCCTTTGTGCGCATGCCTCTTGTGCAGGCCATGGAAGAGGCATGTGATGAGATTGATGTGGGTGCAATTCAGGGATGGATAAGGCACTCAAGGCGCTTCTTCCCTCGATGTCTGGCAAGGGAAGATATTGCCTGTGATGTTGATGAGGCGTTGTGGCCAGACCCGGCTGTGCGGCAAGATGCTGCCTAATTATTTTTCTTGCCTTTTTTTTTTTTTTTTTTTTTTTGTTTTTACTGTAATATATTTTTTTTTTCAGAAATTTTCTTTTTCAGTTTACTTTTTTTGTAAGAATATTTTTGTTCAGTCCCATGTAAATATATCTGCTGTGCTTATGTTGTACTGACTTGTTTACTGTAGTGAAGGAAAAAAAATAAAAATGTTGCAACAGCATGTGTGTGTATCTGCAAATATTTCTGTGCATGTGAAGAATCTGATACATATTTTAGTATTATGGCAAAGCATACTAAAGATGGGGGTGCTTTTCATTATGCCCAACAGTGTGTAGGTGGTTAGGCAAAAATCTGGTAATATGAATGAAGTGTGTGCCATTTCATGCAAAAGTTTGATTTTGATAATGCTCTGTGTAGTTTCGGTTGCAGTGCTTCATTTTGCAGGATATATGAGGTATTTTGCAGTTTGGGTGTGTGGTTTTGTGAATTGTGTTAAGTGTTTTGATAAAACCAGACTAGTTTGAAAAATTGTGTGTTAGCAATTGGAAAAAACTGTAATACAATTTGCAGTATATGTAAAGTAAGCTGTAAAGACTATTCTATTGTAAAAATGACCAGTTTATTTCTTAGTTGAATCAGCTTTGCACGGTGTAATGATACAAGTTGCAAACTTAAAGGTACTGTTGTGTTTGATGAGCAATAATTGTGTTATTTCTCCTGCCTGTTCCACAAACCACAGTTTACTTATGCTAATGTTATATTTGTTTTTTTGCAGATCTCCAAGGGGAGGTGAAACACTCATTTACATGTTATTGAATGAGAATCTGCAGCATACTGTACATGTTTCAATATCCTGTTCTAATGGGACTTTAGGGGAGTTGATAACTGAAATGTGTGCTTCCTCTGAGCAGGTGTGATTATTTACCATCTGTTTATGACAGACCAAGGGTTTGACAATGTTATTTTACATTAGAACATAAATCATTTGAATCTGTCATCTCCATATATACAGTTTATTTCTCTGACTTATTGTAGTTCATGTAACTTTCGCTGTTTTATCATTTCACATAGAAAAAATTAATTGGAAAAACGGTTATAACACAATGCCATGCAGAAAATAAAATGCAAGTCTTTAGAAAAGCATTACTGCATGAATAAATGTTGGGAACTTGCACTGTTCAAATATATCAATATTCTCATTTTTAAGCAAATATATCCTTGTGAAAGTATTCTTTTTTTCTTTTTTTTTACATTTTGTGTTGTAGCTTTATGCTAATTTGCTTTAAATTACTTTTTCCCACATAAATCTACAAACCCCATTCCAAAAAAGTTGGGACACTGTACAAATTGTGGATAAAAACAAAATGCAATGATGTGGAAGTTTCAAATTTCAATATTTTATTCAGAATACAACATAGATGACAAAACATAGATATCAAATGTTTAAACTGAGAAAATGTATTACTTTAAGGGAAAAAAAAAGGTGATTTTAAATTTCATGGCATCAACACATCTCAAAAAAGTTGGGACAAGGCCATGTTTACCACTGTGTGGCATCCCCTCTTCTTTTTATAACCGTCTGCAAACGTCTGGGGACTGAGGAGACACGTTGCTCAAGTTTAGGAACAGGAATGTTGTCCCATTCTTGTCTAATACAGGCTTCTAGTTGCTCAACTGTCTTAGGTCTTCTTTGTCGCATCTTCCTCTTTATGATGCGCCAAATGTTTTCTATGGGTGAAAGATCTGGACGGCAGGCTGGCCATTTCAGTACCCGGATCCTTCCTCTACGCAGCCATGATGTTGTAATTGATGCAGTATGTGGTCTGGCATTGTCATGTTGGAAAATGCAAGGTCTTCCCTGAAAGAGACGACGTCTGGATGGGAGCATATGTTGTTCTAGAACTTGGATATACCTTTCAGCATTGATGGTGCCTTTCCAGATGTGTAAGCTGCCCATGCCACACGCACTCATGCAACCCCATACCATCAGAGATGCAGGCTTCTGAACTGAGCGCTGATAACAACTTGGGTTTTCCTTGTCCTCTTTAGTCCGGATTACATGGTGTCCCAGTTTTCCAAAAAGAACTTCAAATTTTGATTCGTCTGACCACAGAACAGTTTTCCACTTTGCCACAGTCCATTTTAAATGAGCTTTGGCCCAGAGAAAACGCCTGCGCTTCTGGATCATGTTTAGATATGGCTTCTTTTTTGACCTATAGAGTTTTAGCCGGCAGCGGCGAATGGCACGGTGGATTGTGTTCACCGACGATTGTGTTTTCTGGAAGTATTCCTGAGCCCATGTTGTGATTTCCATTACAGTAGCATTCCTGTATGTGATGCAGTGCCATCTAAGGGCCCGAAGATCACAGGCATCCAGTATGGTTTTCCGGCCTTGACCCTTACGCACAGAGATTGTTCCAGATTCTCTGAATCTTTGGATGATATTATGCACTGTAAATGATGATAACTTCAAATTCTTTGCAGTTTTTCTCTGTGAAACTCCTTTCTGATATTGCTCCAGTATTTTTGGCCGCAGCATTGGGGGAATTGGTGATCCTCTGCCCATCTTGACTTCTGAGAGACACTGCCACTCTGAGAGGCTCTTTTTATACCCTATCATGTTGCCAATTGACCTAATAAGTTGCAAATTGGTCCTCCTCTGGTCTTTCCGGCCTCTTATTGCTACCTGTCCCAACTTTTTTGAAATGTGTAGCTCTCATGAAATCCAAAATGAGCCAATATTTGGCATGACATTTCAAAATGTCTCACTTTCAACATTTGATATGTTATCTATATTCTATTGTGAATTAAATATAAGTTTATGAGATTTGTAAATTATTGCATTCCTTTTTTATTCACAATTTGTACAGTGTCCCAACTTTTTTGGAATCGGGTTTGTACACTTCGTACACTATAATGGCAAAGCAAAAAACTGATTTGTGATACGTTTGCAAAAACTGAAATAATTATGTTGCATAAGTATTCATACCCTTTTACACTTTGATTGGAGTTAACCTGTGTTAAATTCATTTGAATGGGTATGATTTGGAAAGGCACACACCTCTCAATAAAAGTCTAACAGCTAAAAAGTTCAGTGCAAAGGGAGATATTTTCTTTTACAGACTACAACAAACAAATGGCTGGTAGGGACTATTACGAGCTTCTTCCTGGATTGGTGACATCACAAACCCCAAAATTTACATAAACTCCGCCCCCGGGAACACACAACAAAGGGGGTGAGGCAATGTTGGTCTGCTTTAGAGAAGAGGAAGAGTTGTTGTAGTAGAGTGTTGTTGACTTGCTGTCATTTTACGACAGACTGCTTCACAAATGATGATTAATTCAACGCTGGATTTGAACAAAAGATGAACATGACAGCACATGCTAGTGGATGAGTTGAATCAACTCCACAGCAACTACATAAATGTATCCACTAACCATTCAGAAACGTCCAGTTTCATTCTCAAAGTTGTAACTTCTTCCTGAGTCTCTCCATCAGTGTCGACTCCGGTTTGAACAATGTAAGGCTGAACACCGTTACTGACAATCCTCATTTTGGCTGCGTGAGATTCTCCAGCTTAGTTGTTGCTGAGCAACTGAAGCATGAGCTGTTAAAACTCCGCCCTCTTTTAGAAAGCAGCTGGGAGCAGCAGCTCATTTGCATTTAAAGGGACACACACAAAAATGGTGTGTTTTTGCTCACACCCAAATGGGGGCAAATTTGACAAGCTATAATAAATGATCTGTGGGGGATTTTGAGCTGAAACTTCACAGACACATTCTGGGGACACCAGAGACTTATATTACATCTTGTGAAAAGGGGCATTATAGGGCCCCTTTAATAGAAGAAGATTGGAACAACTAGTACTTCCTAGAGCTGGTCTCCTTGCCAAACTGAGCAATCGATGTAGAGGGGCCTTGGTTAGAGTGGTGACCAAGAAGCTGATGCTCAGTCTGGTTGAGCTTAATAATCATATACAGTGCTTAGCGTTAATGAGTACACCCCCTTTGAAAAGTAACATTTTAAACAATATCACCCTAATTTGAGTAAAACTGAAAAATGTGTAATCTAAGTTATATTATTAACCATACTTTCATGTTATAAGTTAAACAGATGTTATATTAAACTTAATCTTGTCAACATTTTGGAAATTGTTTACGCGTTCATTGAGATATTGTTTAAATGTTACTTTTCAAAGGGGGTGTACTCATTTACACTGAACACTGTATATGGAGATGAGAAACTTACAGAAGGACAAAAATCACTGCAACACTCCACCGATCTGGGCTTTATGGCAGAGTGGATAGATGTAAGCCTCTCCTTGGTGAGGACACATGATAACTCACTTTGCAAAAAAGCACCTAAATGACTGTCTCAGAATGTGAGAAACAATATTCTCTGCTCCAAGCATCATGTCTGGAGGAAACTAGGCACTGCTCATCACCTGCACAATACCATTTCAAGAGTAAAGTGTGGTGGTAGCAGCATCATGCTGTGGGGTGTTTTCCAGCAGCAGGGACTGGGGGACTCGTCAGGGTAGAAGGAAAGCTCAACACAGCAAAATATTGAATTAAAGGGATAGTTCACCCAAAAATGAAAATTTGAGGTTTATCTGCTTACCCCCAGTGCATCCAAGATGTAGATGACTTTTTTTCTTCAGTCGAACGCAAATTATGATTTTTAACTGCAACCGCTGCCGTCTGTCAGTCAAATAATAGCAGTGATTGGGAACTTGAACAATAAGAGTCGAAAAAACTTCCATAGACAAATCCAAATGAAACCCTGCGGCTCGTGACGACACATTGATGTCCTAAGACACGAAACAATCGGTTTGTGCGAGAAACCAAACAGTATTTATAGAATTTTTTACCTCTGATACACCACTATGTCCAACTTCGTTCAGCTTCCGGCTAGTGAGGTCTGATCGCGCTCTGACAACGGAAGTGATGTCTCGCGCTCATTGAAGTATATGGGCGAGACTTCACTTCCGTCAACACAACGCGTTTTTTGACCTCACTAACAGGAAGCTGAACGAAGTTGGACATAGTGGTGTATTAGAGGTAAAAATTATATAAATAATGTTCGGTTTCTCGCACAAACCGATTGTTTCGTGTCTTAGGACATCAATGTGCCGTCACGAGCCGCAGGGTTTAATTTGGATTTGTCTATGGAAGTTTTTTCGACTCTTATTGTTCAAGTTCCCAATCACTGCTATTATTTGACTGACAGACGGCAGCGGTTGCAGTTAAAAATCATAATTTGCGTTCGACTGAAGAAAAAAAGTCACCTACATCTTGGATGCACTGGGGGTAAGCAGATAAACATCAAATTTTCATTTTTGGGTGAACTATCCCTTTAGTCTTAATGAAAACCTAGTCCAGGGCATTCAGAACCTCAGACAGGGCAGAAGGTTCTCCTTCCAACAGGACAATGACCCCAAGCACACAGCTAAGACAATGCAAGGGTGGCTTATGGACAGCTCTGTGAATGTCCTTGAGTGGTCCAGCCAGAGCCTGAACTTGAACCAATCAAATATCCCAGGAGGGTCATTTTAAATAAATGTTTCTCTTCCAGAAATTGAAAATGTTTGCTTTGCATAACCCTGCATGCAGTTTTCAGGTATAGCAAGTATTTGAAACATTGGCGCCACTGTTGTTTGTGTGTTCAGTCTAGTGTGTGACAAATATTCCCTCATCATTGTGTTGTGTGTTGAGTACTTGTATCTCCACATGAGAGCTTTGAGGTCGCGGTGCTGAGGGGGATTTGCAATTACATGCATAATGTTTTCCATCTGATAGTTGAAAACAAACAGTCCGAGCTCTTATTATTTATAGCTCATTTTTAACCTCTAAACATCACCTGCATGTGTTCGATTTCATTTGGTTTCAGTCACCATTTTCAATCAGTTCTCTTTTCATAAGACTCTTTATAAACAATTGCAGTTTTTCTCTATTAGTCAAATATCTTAAACCATTATGGCATTTTCAAACAGAAAGACTCATTTCCCAAAACTACAATGTTGTTCAAAATTCAAAATGTTCAGCGCTGGAAAACACGATTGCATAAGAAGTCGCATTCATTTATTTTATTTTTTTTTAAATTATTATTAATCTCTCAGTGGAATGAGCATTTCCTATCTCTGTATTTGAATGGCTTTGTGAGTCATTTGAAGGAAAAAATGAACACAACAAATAGTCTGAGCTTCTTACAATTGCATTTTAGCTTTACTGTTTTTGTGTTTAAAAATATTTTTATTTTATATTAATGTTTGAGGCGTAACCTCTGATTTTTTTTTATTTTTTTTTTATATAAAATTGTATATAGAAATATAAAGTATTATTGTATTGTGATGCATTTTTATTTTATATAAGTATCCAGGTGTATAGCCTACTTCATTAGTTCTAATGATGACATAGCCTGCTGTAAGCACCACCCCAAACACTCAGAGTGCGACACGAACATTCACACGTCGTTACGCACTTCTGGATCAGAAACTAATGTCGAAACCGATCACATCGGATCCCCTGCCGTCATTATGTCATTGGCATCACCGGACACTTAAAAGCTATAAATGCTGGACGTCATTCAACTCTCTGCTTCTTCAGCTTCATCCAGCACAGGTACGGCACGCGTTCATGTCGACTTTACGCGGTTATTCTGCTTTCGCTTTGGGTAATCCACCATAATAGCCATTTAGTTTGTTTAATTTGCGCTTTCATCCATGTCAAATGTGAATGTGTTTCGACTTAAGGACTAGAAAATATAGAGTTATTCTTATTTTTATGATTTTTACCTGCCAAAAGTGCTGTCGATGCACATTATCGGTGTCTTCTTCTTCTTCTTCTTGCTTGCTTTTATATTTATGCATTTTAGTTATTTATTTGCATATTTTAAATTATATATTTTTATTAACAACAACAATAATATATTATTATTATTTTTTATTTTCTTAGCCTCTAAAAAATTCTTTTCTGAATCCAGTGATTGGACTTATTATGAATTATTATTGATGCTGTTTTGTTGATTTTATGTATGTATGTAATTATTTATTTGCACATTTTAAATAATATATTATTATTAATATAATAATTGTATTATTTGTTTATTTCTCTCTTTTTTACCCTTTTTTAGCCTCTAAAAACTATACTTCTCTGAATCCATACATCCGGTGATGGGACACAATGCGCTTGCGTTTGAAGCTGCTTTAATGTGGAACATTGCACAAGAGTTTGGCTCTGAGCCTCTGCTGACTTGATTTGTGAATCCATTCACATTTCAGCTGAAATGGCTTGATCTTACTTTCTTAGCAGCTAACAGTCTTCAAGTCAGAAATGAGCCAGAGGAAGCTGTGTCAAGCTGGACTCCTGCTCTGGATGTGCATAATGAACAGGTTCTTGGACACAGGTACTTTTTTTTAAAAAATGATCGTCTTGTCTGTGTCAAAGGTGTAGTTGTTAAAGATCTGAGCTGGTAACTGACAGACTGAAGGGACTATCTCTGTGTGCTTGAGTTCGACATTTAACCACAGTTTACCTTGGGACAGTCCCACAGTAAGTTTGTAGTAAGTCAATGAATAGGCACCCAAAAAAAATCAGTCTCATCCTCTTCCAGTTTTGAACGCTTTCCTTTTTTCAGTAGAAAACAGCAGAATTTCTGTAGAATTGTCACATAGCTTTTTTTTTTTACACAACTACTGTTCATATAGTGAATGAAAAGCACAAGGTCATATGACTCATGTGCTACAGAAAGTTAGTCATATGCAAGTTTTGATCTTTCAGTCCACCAAAGCTCTCAAAAATCAAATATGGTGCAGGATGGACATCAATAACACCACTGCTTCTCTTAACCAAACTTAATTCAATCTGATGCAATACACTACCAGTCAAAAGTTTAGAAACATTATTATTTTTAATGTTTTTGAACAAAGTCTCTTATGCTCATTTAGGCTGCATTTATTTCATAATAAATACAGAAAAAAACTATGATATTGTGAAATATTATTACAATTTAAAATTATGGTTTTCTATTTTAATATACTTTCAAATATAATTTATTTCTGTGATGCAAAGCTGAATTTTCAGCATTATTACTCCAGTCTTCAGTGTCACATGATCCTTCAGAAATCATTCTAATATGCTGATGTATTATCAATGTTGGAAACCGTTGTGCTGCTTAATATTATTTTATAACCTGTGATACTTTTTCAGGATTCTTTGATGAATAAAAAGTAAAAAAAAAAAAAAAAAATCAGTATTTATTTAAAATAGGAATCTTTTGTAACAATATACATCTCTGTTCAAAAGTTTGGGGTCAGTATTTATTTATTTATTTATTTTTGAAAGAAATTAATACTTTTATTCAACACAGATGTGTTAAATTGATAAAAAGATTTATATTTTGAATAAATGCTGTTCTTTTTAATCTTTTATTCATCAATGAATCCTGAAAAAAGTATCACAGGTTCCAAAAAATATTAAGCAACACAACTGTTTTCAACATTGATAATAACTGAGTATCAAATCAGCATATTACAATGATTTCTGAAGGATCATTTGACACTGAAGACTGGAGTAATGATGCTGAAAATTCAGCTTTGATCACAGGAATAAATATTTTAAAGTATATTAAAATAGAAAACCATAATTTTAATTTTTTTTCTGTATTTATTATGAAATAAATGCAGCCTTAATGAGCATAAGAGACTTCGTTCAAAAACATTTAATAATGTTTCTAAACTTTTAGTGTACATCAATACAATACAATATTCATAAAGCACATTTAAAAATAACCAAGGCTGACTAAAGTGCTGTACAGAAAAGAATCATTTTAAGCAAGCAATTCGGTATTGTTTAAACAATAGTTGAGGTTGTGCAAACATTTAACCCAGCCGTTGGGTTAAAACAACCCATTTGCTGGGTTTTTTCATTTTCAACCCAACTTGAGTTGTTTTTAACCCAGCATTTTTTAGAGTGTACAGCTATAAGATAAAACAAGTTATGTGGTTATTTAACATCATGTTTTCAGTTAACCAGACACAATGTGCATGTTGCAATGATTACAGCTTATGGTCGTAATTATTACAATATAAGAATAATATTTGACAGCAACCTTTGATCCAAAGTTGGTGTTATCAAGTCTTAATAAGTGTTTGCCACCCCTCATATCAAAAAATTCAGTTGAATCAGTAATTGAACATTTTGCTTATGCATTTGACTGACCTAAAAAAGAAAAGTGGGCATTGTGGCAATTTTTTATTGTAAGTGTTGAGCCATCCGTCACCCAAAACAACAGAAAAACATTGTTGCGAAACGGCAGTATAAATTAATCACCCACATAAATACTTCCTCCAGTTCCTGTTTGTAGTTGTGACATCATTCTGTGTGTCCTGCTGCGAGATTCCCAGAACTGCATTATTTCTTGCCCTTTATCTGAAATCTGATCCGTACGGCTGCTTGATTTGTGGCTGTGTGTGTGTGTTCGGTTCACACACAGACTGCTGCAGGTTTGGATGCTCAGTGATGTTGCTGTGTTGACACCTGGGCTATATAGGGCAGACCGGGATGTCTAGATGTCACACTTTAGGCTCAATCTCAGTAGCTATAAAGTTTCAACCAAAAGGTCCAATTACACAAATGCTCATTAAAAAAGATTTGAATTGAAAATGATGTTCTTAGGTCCAAAGGGTTTTATTTTACTTTAAAATAAATTGTCATGCTGGAGCAAGTTGTCACATGTTTGTATATGTTGTTAAGTATAAGACACTTTCTTTGTGTTCAGAAACACTATTAAACATTTTCGCTGTACATGTCACAACTCTCTCAGCAGCAGCAGCTTCATCAACACTGTTGATCACACACTGTGTGATTCTGCAGTACATCCACATCACTTGTTACTGGAAAACGACCAACCACCACCTGAACATCAGCAGCTACAGACTTCAGATTAACAAGTAAGCCACGTGTCACACTAACAAAACATTAGCATGTTTTGGAAAGGTATCGTACCATCAGTACCATTGTTTTCACTGAAGTACCTTAAGGTAACACATTAATACCATGATATATGAATACGATAGCATTCAGCAGCATGGCATTGCAAGTACCTTGGTATTAACATCTGATACTATCACACTTTTTCACAGTACTAGTTTCTGATCATATGCTCATGGTGGTTTTGATTGGCGTGACTACTGCCAACCTCTATGGAAATTTGTACCGATCAGTGAAACTGATAAATAAAATCCTTAATAGTTTCAGGAAATGTGCTAAAGCTACTTTATTCAAGTCTCATGCATTAAAAAGTCACTTCACAATTAATTCCTTTTCTCATTTGAAATGAATTTACATATACGTAAATACACATCTATTTATCCTTTTTTTGAGGCTTTACAAACCAATCTTTAAGTCTACTAATAGCTGACTTGTTATCTTGATTTAAAGTGGTTAATGATCTGTCAGTGATGTTTTGAGCAGATGGTGGTTTACAAGTGGTTACAAGTTCTGTTTTCATATTCACTCATTGCAGTGTTGTTTTTAAAGGGATAGTTCATCCAAAAATGAAAATTTGATGTTTATCTGCTTACCCCCAGGGCATCCAAGATGTAGTTGACTTTGTTTCTTCAGTAAAACACAAATTATGATTTTTAACTCCAGCCTTTGCAGTTTGTCGGTCATATAATGCATTGAAACGGTAACACCATCTATGAGGATAAAAAAAACATGCACAGACAAATCCAAATTAAACCCTGCGGCTTGTGACGACACATTGATGTCCTAAGACACAAAATGATCGGTTTGTGCGAGAAACCGAACAGTATTTATACAATTTTTTTACCTCAAATACACCACTATGTCCAACTGCCTTGAGCATCCAGTGTGTGAGGTCTGAACGTGCTCTGATGGCGGTTTCATTTGGATTTGTCTGTGCATGTTTTTTTTTTTTTTTATCCTCATAGATGGCGTTACCGTTTCAATGCATTATTTGACTGACAGACCGCAACGGTTGGAGTTAAAAATCATCATTTGTATTTTACTGAAGAAACAAAGTCATCTACATCTTGGATGCCCTGGGGGTAAGCAGATAAACATCACATTTAAATTTGCTATATAGATCTTTGTGGATAAAACAAGTTCTTGGTGTTTCATTAAAGATTCTTCAGATCAGTGCTGTGTTTTTTTTTTTTTTGTTTTTTTTTTTTTAAGGGGATCTATTATGCCCTTTTACAAAGTCTTGATTTTATATTTTTAGGTTTTCATGCTTAAATGTTCAAAAAACACCCATAATTTACATTGTTGCAGCTCCTCTCTTCCCAGTCTGTCAGTAACACTCTGTTTAGTTCCTGTCTCTATGAAGCCCCAAATGCATCTCGAACAAACCTACTACTGACTAACTCAACCAGGCCTCACCCCTTTATTTTGCATAAGCCTTGGGCAGGAATTATTTAAAGGAATCCATAAAGCCCCTTTTCACAAGATGTAATAGAAGTCTCTGGTGTCCCCAGAATGTGTCTGTGAAGTTTCAGCTCAGAATACCCCACAGATCATTTATTACAGCTTGTCAAATTGGCTGTGAGCAAAAACACGCCATTTTTGTGTGTGTCTCTTTAAATGCAAATGAGCTGCTGCTCCCGGCCCACTTTCCAAAGAGGGCGGAGCTTTAACAGCTGGAGAATCTCACGCAGCCAAAATGAGGATTGTCAGCCTTACATTGTTCAAGCCGGAGTTGACACTGATGGAGAGCATAAAAAAGCATAATAGGACCCCTTTAAATCACCAGTACACAGTTGGCTGTTTATTTTCAAGCTTGTAAGTGAGTGTGAATATTCTTGTGTAATTCTGCACAGAACCATTTGTGAAACAAATCAAAGCTTCATTACTGTGGGTGTCTGTGGTACCAGCGGATCTAACTGCTCCGTTCAGCCCATCGATTCAGTCTTACACTGTTTCCGTGCGGACGTGCTGGCATCCACGCCCACTGGATCCATTCGCTCACCGCTGTACTTCTTCAGTGGTATAAGTGCAGGTACTTTACTTCACTAAACAACATTAATGTACATCTCTGTGCAGATTGTAGCATTGAAACTTGAGGTATGAACTCTTTGGACATGTTTGTAATAGCATACCACCATATTATTACTAGTTCTGTAGTATTTAGAGTGTATATTGTGTCTGCGAACTTCCATTATGTACATATAATACACTACTGTTGAAAAGTTTGGGGTCAGTAAAGACATTTATAATGTTACAAAAAATTCAATTTCAAATAAATGGTGTTCTTTTGAACTTTCTGTTCATTAAAAATCTTGAATTGTATCATGGTTTTTGCAAAATTTAAAGCAGCACAACTTTGTCATCACAGGAATAAATTACATTTTAAAATGTAATAATATTGCTGTTTTTACTGTATTTTTAATCAAATAAATGCAGCTTTACCGACCAAAACTTTTGAACAGTAGTGCATATATTCAAGATATCTATCATGTTAATGTTTGAAATGTTTATGGCTTATCCATATCCAGTCATTTTTCGTAAGCTATTTTTTTAAATGCACACAGCGCAGTAAGCAGTATGTTAGTATTTAATTCTGCCATTGTAACAGGTCAAGGTTGTTTGTGACAATACAAACAACAAGCAATGAATAAAAGAACAAAAGCGCACATGCACAGTTTGTTTTTTCCTTTCATATATTGACATTAGTGACACGTCATTAGAATTACTTTTATGTAAATGACTCATTTCCATCTATTGTAATGTTTACAGTCAGTATTCATCAGGCTTTGCACCTGTGTTCAGCGCCAAGGGCATTTCATATCTGACCACAGTAAAAAAATAACATTTCAATAAAAAGTTTTTTTCTTTTGTATTCTTATGATTTTGTCTCTCTACTGCAGTGAAACTTGCTCCCCCACGGATAATAAATCTCAATCAATCAGCGAGATCTTCTGGGTGTTTGCAGGTGAACTGGGAAATGAATGAGAAAGTCTACAAGAATGAGAAAGTCTACATACGGCTCCAAATGGATTACACAACACATGACCAGGTTTATATGTCTGTCATGAGCAAAAATATAAGAGCTATAAGAGGGATAGTTCAACTAAAAATGACAATTTCACATTCACATTGTTCCAAACCTATATGAGTTTCTTTCCTCTATTGAACACGAAAGAAGATATTTTGAAGAATGCTGATAACCAGACAGTTGACGGTAGCCATTGACTTCCATAGTATTTTTTTTTCCCTACTATGGAAGTCAATGGGGCCCATCAAGTGTCTGGTTACCAACATTCTCTAAAATATCTTCATTTGATGACAGAATTTTCATTTTTGGGTGAACTATCCCTTTAAATGCATGACACAGTCAATAGAAATTACATTAAAGTTTATTTTAGTTTACTATTAAAGGTGCTAAAGAGGATCTTTTCGTCGACTTAGAAACCAAAGACTGTTTAGTTTCGAGGGAACGCCTCCCAAAACTGCACGAGTATTGAAACACGAGTGTTTACCACCGGCATTCGCTGTGTCGTGTTTTTTGGATTCATTATGTCGGACTCACCGCAGGTAACTCATAATCTGCAGTTGTTACTCCTGTCCCCTGACAAAAACATTGCATGCGGCGCCTGTGGAGTGTGGAAAGTTACTGGAGCGCGCAGCCACGTCTCGCACAAGGAACGTCACGGCAGTGATTGACAAGCCAGAGGGCCAATCGTTTACGCGATGATCGCGTAAACGATTGGCTGATGTTTTTAAGGCCCTACTTCGTGCACAGATGATGTATATTAATATTATTCCTTTCAGTGCACCTAATAAATAGTCTTTTA
This sequence comes from Chanodichthys erythropterus, assembly GCF_024489055.1. Classification (NCBI taxonomy): domain Eukaryota; kingdom Metazoa; phylum Chordata; class Actinopteri; order Cypriniformes; family Xenocyprididae; genus Chanodichthys; species Chanodichthys erythropterus. The sequence goes on from NC_090236.1 coordinate 10,847,701, forward strand.
TCAGTTAGTAAAGACAGTTTCAAGTAATATTGCAAAAATGTATAAAACAAAACATCCTCTTTAGCACCTTTAATGCATTCGGCTGTACACTTTAAACATACTTCATAGATAAGAAGTAATTGTAAAATTAACTTAAATGGGTCAGAAAAAACTCTAAATTTCAACAAATTGCATTTAATATAAATTTTAATTATTATACATTTTCATTTAATTGTAAATAACATGCAATTAAGTGTCCAAAAACATTAAATTCAGTTTGTGCTGGTTAGTAACTGATTACATCTAATCTGGATTATGTAATCAGATTCCAAAAATTAAGTACTTGTAATTAGATTACATTACGTTTTAAAGTACACATGAAATCAAAATTGACCTTATTTATTTTGTTAGCTCAAATTGCTAGTTTTGTGGTGAACAATTCATCCGTGAAAGTCAATCCACACAAAAAAATTGTTTGGCTTCGTAATATTTAATCAAAATCTGAAAATGCTCCTCCCCTCTGCAACGGTGCCCCTTCTCAGATGACCTCAGTTTGACGGCTTGGGTTGTAAACACTTAAACCACTCCCCTCCGACCGTTAGTCTGCTATGAGCGAGAGATGGAGAGGAGGAGCGCTAAGATAATACTTAAAAAATTCAATATTCCGTTTCAGTTGGAAATATGTCACAACACTGGAGGAAAGTCGTTTGCAACTTCCGGTTCACGCGGACTTTAAAATACTTGTAATCAGACTAGTTGCTTTTTAATAATTACATGATTTACTGATTACATCTTGTTGAAAACAAAGAATGGAATATATTTTCTTTCTCTTTGTATTTTCATATCAATAGCAATATCAAGATTTTCCTATTCAAATCAATGTGAAAAATGAGTTAAGTCAAAAGTAATCTAAAAGTAATCAAAAAGTAGTCTGATTATATTACCTAAATGTGTAATGTAGTAGAATATGTTATTAACTACAATTTTAGACATGTAATTTGGAATCAGTAACCGATTACAAGTTGTAGGCCTCAATAATCTACGGTACTGTACTGTATATTCTTTTAAAGTATATTATGTCCATAATATTCACATTGCACCAACAGACACCCACCAACGGCAACAGACAGGGTTTTGTCGGATCAGTGTGTTACCCCTGTTGGCGTCTGTTGCCATTGGTCGACGCTGATTGAACATGTTGAATTGTCATTTGACAGGTTGTGGATTGTCTGAGAAGTGACGTACTGTAATCTGTGATGGGTCTGTGTCTGTCGGTGCAGTGTGAATTGTGAAATATTTAAAAGTATGCTAAAGTGTACTAAAGGTTAACAAAACTGTTATTTGATTATGCCAAATAGATTGGAATATTAATTAAACTCTCTCCTATGATCCTTTAGACTCGATCACAGACTATACAAGCGTATTCTGAAGAGACACTGGAGCTCTGTGACTTACACCCAGGATCCAAGTATACAGTGAGACTGAGAGCTCAGGACAGTCGAGCAGACACTCACTGGAGCTCATGGACCTCTATAGACACCACCACAGCCGAGAAAGGTAAAACTCTGATGGATTTTGACGTAGAGCGCTGCAGGGATGATGTATTTTTGTAGGCCAACCCAGAAGTTATCATCACCCTGGTTTCAGTGGCAGAGGCCGAATAGGATTTTTCCATTAGCTTTTGGATTACTGCAGAAAATAAGCTCTGTGACCAAGCAAAAGATTGTGATTCTTACATGGTTTGCTCATCATGATAATCTTGACAAATGAACACAAATTAACTTTTATGAATTTTTGAAGCTAAATACAATCGGCAGATTGTACAAAAGCTAAACATAGGCTATAAACGAACTACACTACGGTCGCAAGACTCAAACATCACCTGAAAGTTTGAGTTAGGAGAGTTTGCATGACCCGGCGTATTAAAAACACAAGACTGAAAGTTGTTAGCAACTGTCTTTAAAAAGTACAATGTATTTGTGATGTATTTTATGTTGTAGAATAAAGCGTGAAAATAATTTGAGCTTGTGTTCACCACAGACCCTTTGGTCCCTATCATACACCCGGCGCAATGTGACGCCAGTTCCGACGCAAGTGTTTTTTGCTAGTTTCAGCCCGACCCATTATCATTTTCATGTCCAGTGCCCACGTTGTTTCAATAGCAAATGCACTCGTGCCCATCTGATCGCCCATGGGCGTGCTGGTCTGAAAACGAGGTGTGTTCAGGCGCATTGTTGGCGTGTGGCTATTTTGAGGCAACTGAAAACGACTGCTCCATTGACCAACTGAAACCTGCTCTAAAGTCAATGGCGCAGTATTTTTTTTTGTTATATAAAGAGCATGTTAGTAATATGCACCTATAGGCGGGTGCACAACGCATGTACACTCTGCTTGTTACACACACAGGGATGCGCAGCAGCAAACAAACATGCCGGATATTAAAAATAAAAGAATTACAATGCTTAACCTCGCACACGAGGAGATCCGTTTCCTCTCTGGAGAAGCTTTCAGTCTTTCCGCTTGCAACTTCCTCCATGTAAATATAGCAATGTAAAAAGCTTTTAAACGGAACAGGAGATGAGACTCTGATTGGTTTATTGCATGTTACGCCTAAAACACACCCATGACTCTTTAAGAGATTAGGTACAATCCTTTTAGACCATGTGCCTGGCGCACCAACAATTTTTTCCGTCGTTAAACTAGCAAAAGTGGATTCAGACACGCTCTAAATTCACCTGTGCCATGTGTGCTTAGATCATTAAAATAGGGCCCTCAGTCTGCCATTTTAGGGGCCGGTTGCACCAGCTGGATGTAAAAAAAGATGGGTGTAAACTCTACGCTGGACGTTCAGCTTTCCAATGAATATTTACACCTGTTGCACCATCTAAAACTACGGTTAGGCGCAGCTACGCTTAGCGTAGACAATGTGCGTACGCACTGACATGTTCTACCTCACTGTTAGTTGAGACGCCGTTCGCGTTACTATGGTTACAAATTTGGATTTATTGGCTCCAACAAATAGATGATTCTTGCACATTGATTAAGTGAAAGTCTTTCCTATTTACAAAAAGCTACTCGTTTTTAGCCAGAATCTCTGTGAAATTTCTCCTTAGTGCGTGTGGCCGGTGGGTAGACGAACATGTTGAGACCGATTTTGAAGGGCAAGAGAAACCCGCCGTATCGCCCGGCATGCTGTACTTCTGCTTAAATCTACCATCAGCGAATGCATTTTGGAAAGATCCACTGGCATAAAATCGAAGAGACAAAAATATGTCATCCCTACAGCACAATTTTCCTTGTTAAAGTGCCCCTATTATGCTTTTTCGGGTATTATCTTTCATGTAGTGTGTTATATAGCTCTTTGTGAATGTAATAGGTCTGCAAAGTTTCAAAGATCAAAGTACACAATAAATACTTTCAAAAGAAAGAACCGTTTCTGAACTGCCAAAGCTAGGCAGTAATTCAAGTTTCACTCCCTGCATGAACCTTTGTAAGTTTGTAACAAATTTGCATAATGCCAGCCTATGGTCTTCATTGGCTGTAGTAGCTGAAGCCTGGAAGAGTTTGGTTCATGTTGTCGACATGTCAAGAAGACTGTTTTCTGAGCTGCTAAAGTCAATCCACTTGGCACGCACTTCAAAATGTTGAGAACCTTTTAGTCACTGTGAGAAAAGAGGCGATGCTGCAATGTATATTATGAGAAAATGAAAGTGTTTTTGACCTTGGATGCATGTAAACCTATTGAAGGAGACCTCCAAAACAAAATTAAGAACCTTTAAAATAGCATAATAGGGGCACTTTAGGCTTGAATCCCTCAAATGAGCGTGCATTTTCACATCCCGCCAAATAGACATTTGTTCAAATCAATACTAGGCCACTCATTATGATCACTTTCAAAGTATTTGCTGTGAAAAAGAGACCTCTGTTTGAGTCATTTGTGTTGAGTAGTGTGGTTAAATGTGGCTGTATGGATGAATATGAGTTACAGGACTGATCTTTCCTCAGCCCCGTCTGCGGCTCCTCGGCTCTGGAGACACATCCAGCCTGCAGAAGAAGCTGGAAAGAGACGCCTCATTCTGCTATGGAAGGTTTGCTTTTGTTCTATAGAAATCTATTTTCAAATAGGCTAAACATGATGAGGATGTGATTCAAAGGATGATAGGTAAAGCATGTGACTTATGTGACTGAGAACTACAACAATGCTCTTGATATAATAAAGAGGTTCCTGTTTTTCCTGTAGGATTCAGTTATTCTGTGTTAGCTTTTTATAAAAGTGATTCACAGATTTCCTTGAAATGAGAATTGAAGACAGACACAAACAAGTCTGTTGACATACCGGGCTATGTTATTGAGATCTCTGACTTTTGATTGCAGATTATATCTTTGCAAAATCTGAGCACAGTTATTGATATCTGAGACATTTCGGATTACTGGGGAAAAGTCATGTTAAAAAATACAGGAGAAACATCTCAATTTAATGTTATTGAGATGACTTTTCTTTCCTGTGAGATGGAACAGTCTGGATGTATTTATGTACACTAAACAATGACATGATCATTAATATTAAATATGTTTAATATAAGTTTCCACCTGGCATACAGACAAAAACAAACAAACAACATAAATATAGAGATGTAAAGCAGATCAGAGACTGATATAAAGACTTATTTATACTCACTTGTGCATATGGCTCAAGGCACTTCCTGTTTTAATAACACTCTTTCAGATTTTCCTGTGTCAGCAAATCTGAAAAAAACATCACAACCACATCCTGCCTCCCCGCCCGGTCTCCACATATCAACCACCTGAATTTAGCACCTGATTTAGTGATTAGACCATACTGCTTTTTTTTTTTTTTTTTTTTACCAGACTGCTTCTATACTAACTTTTTTTAAAAGAGATAGTTCACCCAAAAACTAAAATTCTGTTAAAAACGACAATTCTGACATCTGTCACCATTTACTCATCATGTTGTTCACGCCTTCAGTGGAATAAAAAAGGCATTTTGAACATTTTGATGTCTTTTTATACATACAGTGAAAGTCAATGGAGTCCAATATAAAGTATCATTCTTCTGCTAGAAGATCTAATTCCTGACATGTTCCATAAGCAAAAAAATATATTTTTGATATACTTTTAAATATATTTCAAAATATATATAAAAAAAAGTGCCCAAAAATATATTGCTAAAACAGATTTCAATATATACCTAAAACTTATTAAGAATATATTTATATTAAATAAATATTTTTTTTTTTGGTCTTATAAATTGTCAGCCTATGTTTACCATACATTTGTAATCGGGGGGGGGGAATACTATATATATTGTGTGTGTGTGTGTGTGTGTGTATCTAATATATATATATATATATATATTTGTATATTATATTTTATATATATATATATATATATATATATATATGTGTATATATACACACACTCACACACATACATACAATAATAAATGATATATATATATATATATAATATATATATTTGTCACAGACACATCAGGCTCCACCAATCACGTCACACTCAATCACCGGAATACTGATCACCGCCACCTGCACGTCACTAACGCACTCATCCGCACCACTACAAAGAGCACTCACACACAGCACTCCATGTCCGGTCTCGTTTGCAGATACTTACGTGTATGCTTACCTCAAGGACTCCCCGCTCTCTACTTACCAACCTCCAGTGTTTCCTGTTTTCTACGTGTGTTCCTTCATCCATGTGTCTCCTTTGTCTCCAGCGATCTCCAGCTCCAGCGATTCCAAAGACTCATTCATCTGAAAACAGAAAGGACTGTAACTATCTATACCATTCATCATTATCATCATCATTGCCATTCATTCACTCCTGCTTATGCTCACTGATTTCAATAAACAACACTTACCTGTGATCCTCTGTGTCCGACCCCTCTGTAACGTAACAGAAGACTGGACCAATAACTCAGAACCAGTATGAGCCAACAGGATCCCTTCCAAGCACTTGTGGATGCACTACACCGCACTCTCACTGATAATCCTCCGTCACCGACAGTCACCTCTCCTTCACCGGCACCAGCGGTAACCACAGTCAACACGGTCATCTCTCCTTTGTCACCCGTCTACGCCAGTCCCATGGCCAAGCCAGCGCCCTACTCTGGATCGGCGGAGGACTGCAGCGGATTTCTCCTGCAGTGTGAACTGGTCCTGGAGATGCAGCCGCACCTATACCCAACTGACACCTCCACGATAGCGTTCCTCATCTCCTAACTGAGCGGTAAAGCATCGAAATGGGCAGACTCCATCTGGTCTCAACATGGTGCTGTTACTCAGTCATATTCTGCCTTTATTTCCCATTTCCGGGAGGTATTTGGAAAACTGATTACTACTTGCGCCAAGGATTGGAGCCTCAGGTGCGGCTGCATCTCGCTGCATACGAGGATTCCATTGGCTTAGACAAATTCATCCAGCTTTCCATCCGCTGTGCCACTCGTATGCATGCGTGTCTTCAAGAACACCAGGGCCAGTCACTTTCCAACTCACTCCTCTGCCGGTCCGAACCCGTCAGCTCCCCAGAACCAGCCAACGAACCCATGAAAGTAGAAAACTCCCGTCTCACTCCTTCTGAGCGTCAACGTCAGCTGACCCTGAACCTCTGCTTGTACTGTGGCGCGCCCGGGCATGTGATCTCTGCATGCCCCACACGACCTCCTCGTCCCATGGTGAGTGCCATTTTATTCCTTCTACTCAAAATGAAACCACTCACCACTATCATCAACCTTATTGCTGCTGATATCTCACTTACAGTGGTTGCGCTCCTTGAGTCCGGGTCAGCCGGCAACTTAATCTCCGGCGTCCTCTGCCGGCAACTCCAAATCAAGACCTCTTCGACTATATCTACCAGATCAACTCCATAACTGGCAAACCCCTCAGCTGTAAGCAAGTCCGCCGTGTAGTGGGACCCATCAAGCTGCGAGTTGGACTCCTACATCTGGAGGAGATGCATCTGCTGGTACTGGAGGATTCCACCGCTGACGTGGTTCTAGGGCGCCCCGGGCTGGAGCAGCACAATCCCACCATCTCCTGGAAAACCGGTGAAACCTGTTTCTCACATTGCTTCTCTGAACTTCCCATTCCTCGAGCTCCTACCAACGAGCTTTCCATCTGTGCCACATCCTTTGAGAGTCCCGTAGAGAAATGTTCCATCAACATTCCCAAGTGGTACACCCCCTTCAGTGATGTCTTCTGCCCTCAAAGAGCATCCAAGCTGCCTCCACACCGTCCATGGGACTGCCATCGATCTGCTTCCGGGTGAACCAGTGCCTAAAGGAAAGATCTATCCACTATCCATCCCGGAGAAGGCCATGGAGGAATACATCAAAGAGGCCATTTGATCAAGGTTACATCCACCCGTCTACTTCCCCTGCTGCTTCAAGTTTCTTCTTTGTGGCGAAAAAGGACGGAGGCTTGAGGCCCTGCATTGATTACTGCTCTCTCAATAAAATTAGTCAAGTTTTGATATCCCCTTCCTCTTGTCCCTGTGGCCCTGGAACATCTCCGTGGTGCCACTGTTTACGAAGCTGGACCTCCGCATCGCGTACAACCTCATCCGGATATGCGAGGCAGATGAGTGGAAGACCGCCTTCACTCACTGGGACTCAGCACACCATCAGTTCCACCATCCACGTCAGGCTCCACCATCCACCAATCCCATCGCACTCAATCACCGGAATAATGATCACCGCCACCTGCACGTCACTAACGCACTCATCCGCACCACTACAAAGAGCACTCACACACAGCACTCCATGTCCGGTCTCGTTTGCAGATACTTACGTGTATGCTTACCTCAAGGACTCCCCGCTCTCTACTTACCAACCTCCAGTGTTTCCTGTTCTCTCTGTGTGTTCCTTCGTCCATGTGTGAGTGCTCCTTTGTCTCCAGCCATCTCCAGCTCCAGCGTTTCCAAAGACTCATTCATCTGAAAACAGAAAGGACTGTAACTCTACCATCTTTACCATTCATCATTATCATCATCATTGCCATTCATTCACTCCTGCACTAACGCTTATGCTCACTGATTTCAATAAACAACACTTACCTGTAATCCTCTGTGTCCGACCCCTCTGTAACGTTATATATTTTTGTATTATATTGTGTATATACATTGTATTTATTGTGTGTGTATATAGTGTGTATGTGTTATTATTTTTATATATATACACAGTGCTGTGCAAAAGTAAAAATCTCGTAGTTCTTAAAATCTCTTGGAGACGCACGGCCACCGTTCTTCTGTGAACTGTTTTGGTTTGTCTCAGTTTCATATGTTTCTTAAAAGGGCTCTATGTAAGATTTTTACTTTAATAAAGCATAAAAATACCCAATATGTTTGCAGATATTTAGGAAACATGCTAAGTTCACCTACTTGTTTCTCAGAATAACAATGCTACAACCAGATTTTCTACTTTGAAAATGTGTGTTCTGTGTCGGAATGTCTGTCTTTGTTTTGGTCTGTGCGAAACCTGTGCTGCAGTTTATCCAATAGTATTTCGACATCACAGGTTGGTGGAAAACATGCGTATTGCAACCATGGAAACCAGCAAACAAACTGGGTCAGAGAATTGGGCAATAACGTCAGCTGCGCGTTCTCGCTCTCTTCTGTCACAGTGAAGTGACACCAGAGACTAGAATAACACAAGACGTGTCACTCGTATTCTTTTGAATGGGAGAAAGTGTAACGTGCAATATGGCGGAATAAGTCCCGCCTTCTAAAGCCAAGAGCCAATCGCCGACTGGTAAAGTCATCGCATCACTCGCCTCCGAAGAGACGCGCATTTAGGACAGTTTTTTTGTCATGATTCGAGCGTTTAGAAACTAAATTTGAGTCGGTTGTTAGATTTCATTGGTGATTTCAAATTTAATTGTAAGGTTGATGAACAGTTTTGGAGAATCTGATGTTTCCCCATTCAAAGAGATAGGAGCTGCATGATGCCCAGGATGCCCGAGAGGCTTTTCAAAGATGGCCGCTGAGTGAAATGACTTGTCTTAAAGGGACTTTGAGTGACACTCACCCGCGCGGGCGCCTCCTCTCTCTCTCGTCTCATTCGCTCCGGTTAAAAAGTGCTTGTATTGCGCATACTTTTAGTCATTCCCGCAGGTTTCGCGGTCACACAAACGCGCGCACTACTGATCTATATTAGTAGTGAAGCGAACAAGCCATGCTCAGTCTCAAACAGAGACAGAGTCACAAGTACCAAAATGAACGCCTTCCTATGCTTAAACTGTCAAATACATACAAAAGTCTGTCAAAACCAGCGGCACAGGCAATCTTGGCAAGTACACAGATAAACGATGTCAGTTTTTAATCGTTAAATAGCTAAGAAAGTCAACCCATGTCGTGTGTAACAGTATTGGGTCCGTTGAACACCGTTCATAGACTCTTAAAGGGACAGCAGTCCAATACACAATGTGTTATATTACATTTGATTACTTTAATTTCTGTAGTATTTCTTACCTGAATAAACACCCAGTTAACCCGAAAAACTTCATAGCAAACATTCAAGTTTCATAGCTCTCTTTATTCTATTGTATTTATTTGAGCTGTTTATATTTTATTACTGACTTTTACTTGTTTTTTTTTTTATGAAAATAAAATTCTGCATTGAAGAAAAGTAGATTTTTGTTTGTATATGTTGTTATTTATAGTTCTTAGAAAGAAAATTGGAATCTGCAAAAATTGGTATCGGCCGATCACACTAACAAAAAATCGGAAGCCTCTGAATCCATCTAAAAATCTCTATGAACAACAGCAAATCAAAAGAGATAAATCAACTCATCAGCTTACAGTGTCATTTGCACTCCCTATTGTAGCTGGCAACCCGCGTCTTTGAACGTGGGGGCGGGCCAAACAATATTTTGAATTTGGACTGCAGTACCTATTTTGAACACTGGGTGTCATTATTACATAGAGCCCCTTTAATGTAATCACAGACGGATTTGATGATGCTCTTGTGGAGCACCGGCTGTTATCAGGCTTATTGTGTATTCAAAAATCTTACTGGATTATTACAATTAATGGCAAAATGAATGTTTGGAAATGTGAACGGATATTTCCTATTGACACACTACAGCAAAAGATATAAATAACTGGCTTAAAACCCAAAAAAATATATAGGGGGGGGGCCTATATATAGTCTCATTGGCTCTATTTGTCTCACGGGTGTTTGCTGACAGACAGGATGAGGGCAGATGAAGATAATTCCAAACAAAAAAGTTTAATAGTAGATCCAGATAGCAGGCAGTCAGGTGGTCTAAACATAACGGTGACCGGACAGTGAATGAATCTGAGGGACCAACTTATATAACAAACAAAAATGAAGATAATTAATGGAACACAGCTGAAACATATGAACTAATGATGACGGTAACCAAGACCGAGACAGACAAGTGGCAGGAAACTGAACAAATGAACATGTGACAAATGGAAAGCAAATTGAAGGTCCATGAACGAAACTAAACTGAACCTGACACTATTGAGCATTGAGGACCTGGACCAGACCTTGTTTTTTTTCTTACGGTGTTATATTTCTTCTGTATACACAAACACTCAGCCTTGAGACGATCATTAAACAGAATATTAACTCTTCTGACATCTATCCTCATCTACTCATTGAGTTTTATGGAATAATAATTAATGTGGCTTCAGTTCAACTTGGTAGATTTTAATGAGTTGTTTGTCTCTTTCTCTGCTTGCAATAACATTTATAAGGATAATAACCTCAGAATGGTTCCAGGCTCACAGCTGCTGTGATTAATTCTGTCACAGAGGAACATTAGAAACAGGAAATGAACAGAGAACCCAGTGCTAATTAAAGACAGAATTGTGTCATGCGTGATTGTTGTCATTTTCATTGCTTTATAGTCACTCTGTTACATTTAAGTCTGTGGATCAACTAAAGCAGGCCTAAATCTATTTTGACAAACAAAGTGAACCAAGTCGATCCTTAAGTGGGTGGAAAGTGGGTGGAAAGTTTAATAGAAAAAAAGATTTTAAAAGATTTTTTTCCTAGGGCTGTCAGCAAACATTTTGATATGTTGGTAACACTAAAGCCTTTATGCGTAATGCATTATAAAGTTTCATAATGTACATTATAATGCATTATATCTTTTCATAAATAACTGTGACCAAAACTAAAATGCATTATAATATTTGCAGATTCTTTGTTACGTCTAAAATTGGTTGTTTGTCATGTTTTAATGCATTGTACTTAGTCTGCGTCAGTGTTTGCTGTAAGCTAGTCCTGCAGCGCTATCAGAGTTCTTCTGAAACTTTTGCCCCTATTTGGGTCTGAGTAAAACACGCCATTTTTGTGTGTGTCCTTTTAAATGCAAATGAGCTGCTGCTCCCGGCCCCCTTTCCAGAAAAGGGCGGAGCTTTAACAGATTGCACTTCGGTTGCTCAACATCAACAAAGCTGGAGAATCTCACACAGCCAAAATGAGGATTGTCAGTAACGGTGTTCAGCCTTACATTGTTCAAACCGGAGTCGACACTGATGGAGAGACTCAGGAAGAAGTTACAACTTTTAGAATGAAACTGGACGCTTCTGAATGGTTAGTGGATACATTTATGTAGTTGCTGTGGAGTTGATTCAACTCGTCCACTAGCATGTGACGTCATGTTAATCTTTTGTTCAAATCCAGCGTTGAATTAATCATCATTTGTGAAGCAGTCTGTCGTAAAATGACGGCATGTCAACAACACTCTACTACAACAACTCTTCCTCTTCTCTAAAGCAGACCAACATGGCCTCACCCCCTTTGTTGTGTGTTTTTGGAGGCAGGGTTTATGTAAATTTTAGGGTTTGTGATGTCACTAACCTGGGAAGAAGCACATTGTAGTCCCTACAAGTCATGTGTTGTAGTCCTTAAAAAACAATTTCTGTAAAATAAAATATCTCCCTTTGCATTGACCTTTGAGCATCATAACTTTGCAGATGTTGTTTATGCTCAAACAGCAACATACACACTAACTAAAGTTTAAAAAAGTGAAATCATAATCAATCACCCCTTTAAAACATGACTAATTATTCATAATATCTCTTGGTTTTATGTGTCTGTTTCAGCCTGTCTCCTGGCCTGAGGTCAATGGTGTTGTGCTCAGTTACTCTGCGTCCTGTCGCAGTGAGCTAGGTTCATCGCAGTGGACTTGCGGCGCTTTAAACGCATCAAGAAGCTCCTGTGTCCTCACCGTCTCTCTCGACCCCTGTTACTGCAACCTGACGGCTACCAACTCTGCTGGGACATCACCTCCAGCTCACATCTACATACCTGCGCACACAGATGCAGGTAAATCACTGATGTTATGCTTCAGCATGTTCAGGAGTTTCAGTGGAATTAATGTGTCGGAAAATGCAGCTAATAGTCATTGGTTTATATGGTTTCTAGCTAGACAAACTGGTGGTCATTTATGGTTGCTAGTATAATATAATATAGTACATAATATACATAATACAGAAAGCTTCAATGAACAATATCAACCGAGAACATACAGTTTACGTTGCTAAGAGTGGTTGCTAAGGGTGTTGTGTAGTGATACACAGAACTGGTACGAAGCGGTCATAGCTGTGTTTTATTGTGAATAAAACACAGCTATTGACCAATCGGAATCATGGACAGGAACTAACAGTTTTATAATATAATATACAAACCCGATTCCAAAAAAGTTGGGACACTGTACAAATTGTGAATAAAAAAGGAATGCAATAATTTATAAATCTCATAAACTTTTTTTTTTTTTTTTCACAATAGAATATAGATAACATATAAAATGTTGAAAGTGAGACATTTTGAAATGTCATGCCAAATATTGGCTCATTTTGGATTTCATGAGAGCTAAACATTCCAAAAAAGTTGTGACAGGTAGCAATAAGAGGCCAGAAAATGTACATATAAGGAACAGCTGGAGGACCAATTTGCAACTTATTAGGTCAATTGGCAACATGATTGGGTATCTTACTGGATCTGTCTGCTGCTTTTGACACCGTTAACCACCAGATCCTCCTGTCAACACTCATGTCGAAGGGCATCTCGGGAACCGCACTCCAGTGGTTCAAGTCTTACCTCTCAGGTAGATCCTTCAGGGTATCTTGGAGAGGTGAGGTGTCCAAGTCACATCATCTTGCTACTGGGGTACCTCAGGGCTCAGTGCTTGGACCATTTCTCTTCTCCATCTACATGTCATCACTAGGATCTGTCATTCAGGAACATGGTTTCTCCTATCACTGTTATGCTGATGACACAAAACTCTACCTCTCATTCCAACCAGATGATCCGACGGTTGCTGGTCGCATTGCAGCCTGCCTGACAGCCATTTCTGCCTGGATGAAGGACCACCACCTTCAATTCAACCTTGCAAAAACGGAACTGCTTGTGGTCGGTGCCAACCCAACACTTCATCACAACCTTTCAATTCAACTTGGGTCATCAACTATTACTGCTTCCAGGACAGCCAGGAACCTTGGAGTGGTGATGGATGATTGTTTAAGCTTTACAGATCATGTTGCTACAACGGCCCGGTCCTGCAGATTTGCCTTGTACAACATCAGGAAGATTAGACCCTTCCTATCGGAGCATTCCACAAAAATTCTTGTCCAAGCTCTTGTTCTATCCAGACAGGACTATTGTAATGCTCTCTTGGCTGGCCTTCCAGCATGCACTGTCAAGCCTCTTCAACTGATCCAGAATTCTGCAGCAAGAACCGAAGAGAGCGCACGTCACTCCTCTCTTCATCAGTCTGCATTGGCTGCCAGTAGCTACTCGCATCCAATTCAAGGCTCTGATATTTGCCTACAGAACAACCGCTGGCTCTACACCGCTCTACCTTAACTCACTACTTCAGACTTATGCGCCCTCCAGAAACTTGCATTCTGCAAGTGAACGGCGCCTTGTGGTGCCATCACAAAGGGGCACAAAATCACTCTCATGGACCTTCTCCGGGTCTGTTCCTGGCTGGGGAAATGACCTGCCACACTCTATCCGAGCAGCTGAATCTTTAGCCACTTTCAAAAAAATGCTAAAGACGTATCTTTTTCGTCAGCACTTGACCCAGTAATAGTAGCACTTACCTTGATCTATTTGTGTATTAATTAAAAAAATTCCTTGCTATGAGCACTTTACTGTCATAACTGTGACTTCAGACAGCACTTACATACTGTTGTTGTCATGTTGATTTGATTGATTCTACTGTTCTCATTTGTAAGTTGCTTTGGATAAAAGCGTCTTCTAAATGACTAAATGTAAATGTATAAAGAGCCTCTCAGAGTGGCAGCGTCTCTCAGAAGTCAAGATGGGCAGAGGATCACCAATTCCCCCAATGCTGCGGCGAAAAATGGTGGAGCAATATCAGAAAGGAGTTTCTCAGAGAAAAATTGCAAAGAGTTTGAAGTTATCATCATCTACAGTGCATAATATCATCCAAAGATTCAGAGAATCTGGAACAATCTCTGTGCGTAAGGGTCAAGGCCGGAAAACCATACTGGATGCCTGTGATCTTCGGGCCCTTAGACGGCACTGCATCACATACAGGAATGCTACTGTAATGGAAATCACAGCATGGGCTCAGGAATACTTCCAGAAAACATTGTCGGTGAACACAATCCACCGTGCCATTCGCCGCTGCCGGCTAAAACTCTATAGGTCAAAAAAGAAGCCATATCTAAAAATGATCCAGAAGCGCAGGCGTTTTCTCTGGGCCAAGGCTCATTTAAAATGGACTGTGGCAAAGTGGAAAACTGTTCTGTGGTCAGACGAATCAAAATTTGATGTTCTTTTTAGAAAACTGGGAAGCCATGTCATCCGGACTAAAGAGGACAAGGAAAACCCAAGTTGTTATCAGCGCTCAGTTCAGAAGCCTGCATCTCTGATGGTATGGGGTTTCATGAGTGTGTGTGGCATGGGCAGCTTACACATCTGGAAAGGCACCATCAATGCTGAAAGGTGTATCCAAGTTCTAGAACAACATATGCTCCCATCCAGACGTCGTCTCTTTCAGGGAAGACCTTGCATTTTACAGCATTACAGTGCCAGACCACATACTGCATCAATTACAACATCATGGCTGCGTAGTAGAAGGATCCGGGTACTGAAATGGCCAGCCTGCCGTCCAGATCTTTCACCCATAGAAAACATTTGCCACATCATAAAGAGGAAGATGCGACAAAGAAGACTTAAGACAGTTGAGCAACTAGAAGCCTGTATTAGACAAGAATGGGACAACATTCCTGTTCCTAAACTTGAGCAACGTGTCTCCTCAGTCCCCAGACGTTTGCAGACTGTTATAAAAAGAAGAGGGGATGCCACACAGTGGTAAACATGGCCTTGTCCCAACTTTTTTGAGATGTGTTGATGCCATGAAATTTAAAATCAACTTATTTTTCCCTTAAAATGATACATTTTCTCAGTATAAACATTTGATATATCATCTATGTTGTATTCTGAATAAAATATTGAAATTTGAAACTTCCACATCATTGCATTCTGTTTTTATCCACAATTTGTACAGTGTCCCAACTTTTTTGGAATCGGTTTTATAATATAATATAATATAATATAATATAATATAATATAATATAATATAATATAATATAATATAATATAATATAATATAATATAATATAATATAATATAATATATAAAAAATTATTATATTTTGAATATTTTGTATTTAACTTAAATTCAAAAATAAAGAAAATGAGAATAAGCAGCTTTCTTTTTAAAAGTATTTCATTCTCTGATTTATTTAAAAATAGGCAACACAACATATTTATTTGATATACAAACATTCTTTTTCATTGAACTTGTTGTGATTTACCCCCTAAACCCCTAAATCACAAAAAACATTCTGCATTTTTACATTTTTGATTTTAGTATGTTTTTAAAGCTTTTTAAATATGAGGACTCATGAAATCTCCTCATATTTCATGTTTGCGTCGTAATACCGGTGTAATACCCATGTCATTATATATTTCTTCCAGGCAACCAGGAAAGATCTCTTCATAACAGAGAAATATAGAAATTTATAGAAATCTATAGAAATTCTTTTCCTGCTCAAGAGTAAAACATGATGTGGAACTTTTTCCACAATAACTCTCCTGCCAGTACAATATTTCATTGTAATGTTAAAAAGATGTAAGAGCAAAATACCACCAATAAAGAGTTGTTTTTCATCATCATTCGGTTACCTGAATCTGGGTGCCAGGGGTCAAAGGCTGCAGACATGGGCGGCACTGTGAGTGCAGACGCCCCGCAGTTGGACTCCACCAGGACTCCCTGTATGGAGGCTGTGGAGGGCAGTATGGTCCCAGGGCGGCCGTCAGCGGTGCGATGCGGTTGAACTGGAGAGACAGCCCACGAATCCTGGGGTGTTATATCGCTCTATCAACACCGGATCAATCTGACCCGTTTCTAAAAGACAACAGCAGAAAACATCAAAAAATAAAAAATAAACGGTTGCTCTCTTACACTCTGAATTCATGACATCCTGTTAAAAACTCAAAGCAACTTGCTTGTGGCTGTTGAATGAAATAGAGATGATTTTATGGGAAATTCTGCACAGGCATTCATAAAACAACATCAGAAACCTTGAGGTAATTTATTCCAAACTTATCTGCCCATTTCCAATCCTAGAAGAACTCCCACCCCCTCAGATGACCAGAGTCACCCCATTGGACGACACTCGCCTGAAGGTGGAATGGACATCTGCACTGAACCAATCAGAGAGCGGCTTTGTGCTGCAGTGGAGTTCTGTGCCTTACAGTGGACCAACTAGTCTGCACTGGGAACATGTAAATAAAACTGCAAGAAGTTTTATTCTCACAGGTTTGAACAATCACTTTTACTCCTATAGAGATGCGCACTAAGTCATTTTTTTGTTTGTTTTTCTGGACGTTATGACCGTTGGTGTGGATCACCTCACACGTTTACAGTTACTTATGGCGTTAATATATTTCTTCATTTTATCTTTATCTTGAATAAGAATAAGAATAAAAATATTGGTAACACTTTACAATAAGGTTCATTAGTTAACATTAGTTAGCTACATTAGTTAACAAACTAATAATGAACTGCACTTATACAGCATTTATTAATCTTTGTTAATATTAATTTCAATATAAGTATAGTTTAATCAAAGAACTAGAACCAAATAGTTTTAGTACATGTCTGTGTGTGTTTCAGGCCTTCTGCCAGAGGTGCCATATAATCTGTCGGTCGTGAGTCTGTATGAGCGACGAGCAGGAAGTGACATGTCTGCCATTGCCTTCACACGGGAAGGAGGTCAGATATTACACTGAAAGATGTTCATTTATGGGAACTGAAGGTGTGGTAGTACTGTGTGTGGTAGTCATATGCCATGCTCAAAAAGAAAAGAAAAGAAAAGAAAAGCATAATACACAAAAATGATCTTTAGAAAAGAATGGGGCTAGTTGTCACACATGCTACTGTATATCTCAGTAGGGTGTATAACTACACTGTAAAAAATTATTTTCATGAGATTTTTTCTTTTGTCAAATCAACTTAGATTATATCTATTAATGTTATCAGATAACATCAGAATCTATTAATGTGATTCAGATTATTTATTATTTTATTGTCATCTCAAATCAACTCAAATTTTTAATTTCAATGAACTCAAAATTTTAAGGCAACTTACTTTTTTAAGTTAAACCAACAATAATCAAAAGTCCAAATATATATATATATATTGTCATGTAGTAATTTATGTCATATTTCATATATTTCACCCCATATACTGTGACAACATGCCCCAGTCACAAAGGTAATTTATGTTATATTATTTTTATTTTATTTTCTAAAATAAATGTCCTTACCAAATTATATCTGACATTTAAAAAATACAAAGGGACATGAAAACCAACCAAAGAAAGGCTGTCATTATAATAATGAATGTTAAATAAACAAAAACACAAACAAACACTGCAGCTGCTCATGAATTTGCATAACCTTCGACTTCTGTACACGTCAGTCCAGCTCATGGCAACACCTTTATTTAAATAAATATATCAAGATAAACACGATGAACAGTGTCTGTATGTTCATGTAATTAAAGTAAGTCTGTAAATAATTGCTGTCGGTGTGAATGCATTGACTGATGTGTTTCTGTGTAACAGCGCCCTCTGTTGGCCCAAAGATGACAGTGCTGAAGACAGGCAGCAGTGGCATTTTTCTGAAATGGGAACCTGTTCCTATAGAGAAACTTCATGGCTTCTTCCGAAATTACACTGTTCTGTACAGTATAAATGGCAAAAGTAAAACACAAACTTTTCTTTGCAAAATACTTAGAAGCTACTAATTAATTAAATTGCCTCGACAGAACTTTCATTTTAGAGTTTGACCCTCCACGTTTGTGTCTGTATCTGAAGGTGAGGAGGTTTACGCTCGCGTTGAACAGATGTCTCTGCCTGGACTAACAATAGGAACCTATAACATCTGTGTAATGGCTCACACTGCAGCAGGGGGCGCCGCCGGGCCGTGGCAGATGGTGGCTGTGGGTAAGAATGACACAACTTGGGCTGATTTTTTTTATACATTCATGCCTGTATAAACACAATGTTATCTTTAAACCTGTTTGTGTGTGTCCAAATAAGGGCCTGAAGATGTACAAGTGATCCCCATACTGCTGTGCGCACTACTACTGAGTTTTCTGATACTAATAATCCCATTATACCTGAGAGTACAGTAAGAGAGCTTGTAATATCATGATTGTTATTAAATCTATTTTCATTCAAGGAAAGCATTAATAAACACTGTCCTATATTTATCTCACTATAAACAGCCTTTGCAATGCAGTATGTTCTTCTGTTTAAAAAATCAATTCTCTAGCATGCAGTACTTATTGTCTCTGTATTTATGTTTGTTTTTTAGGATTAAACAATGTCTGTGTCCGACCGTACCAGACCCCTCAAAAAGCAGCCTGTCCGTCTGGTCTAACGCTAACCCGTGTCAGGTACACAAAACCTTATTTGTACTGTAGTTATTCAGCATGGTCAGTGATTCTTCAAACCCACATGCTGATATTAGGAAACATATACACCTCAGGTATCAATAATCTATAAATTAAAATCTGTAGGTAAGAATGAATTGTATCTCTTGCTACAGTCTGGAAAGAAAATACCTTCCAAATAAATGTCCAAAGATGTGACCTAAAAAAAAATAAATTCATTATATTGCTTCTTAAATAAATGTATCTTGATTTAAAGGTACAATTTGTTAAATTTTTGCAGTAAAATATCCAAAAACCACTAGGCTAGTGTTATATATTTTGTCCAGCTGATTACTAACAATATCTCTAATGTTTTCAACTACTTGTAAATCATGAGAAAATTCCCATTCTAAACAGTGACACGGGGCAGTGCAGTCGCCTGTCAATGACGCAGTTACCTTTGTTACCGCCTTTACTGACGTAGAAACCACATGACAACAGTGCCGTGGACAAATGCGGAAGTAGTGTCTAGCGTCCAGCAAACCACTAGCTCGCTTCAAGCAGTTCCTTATTTACTTCTTGCACGTTTTATGGTGGATTGTGTTACTTATTTGTGGAACATAATTACTGTTTACCATCTGCCGCTGGTTCTGTCGACAAGGACAGCTCCCGTAAACTCATGACCGGAAAAGCGGAAGCGGCGCCGGCGACTGTGTCATAATAAAAGTCCCGCTGCTCGTGAGGCGTGTGTTGATCAATCGCTCCAGCTCCTCGTTCAGCTCCCGCAACACTCGGTCCTGCTCTACTTCATACTACAGTAACGTTAATAATCGCATCCACGAACATGACTTCTTCCAGACTCCAATCCCTATTCTTTTGCACCGTCCGTTGAGATGGAGACCACATGTCCCAAGTTTCCACTCTAAAACTTTACGTCATCAAACTACGCCTTTGTTTTGAATAGGCTTCTAGCGACCTCTAGCGGAAACAAATATCACAAATTGTACCTTTAAGTATTTTAGATATTTGTACTGGAGAAAAAAATGCAGAGAAAGAAAATATTTTTTTATATACAGTATATGACTCAGTTTCCACCAAAACTAACAAAGTTAGTGTATTTTGTTACCAAGTAGACAACAGTGTCAGAGAAAAGCATACATGACATGGAACATAAGACATATGATGGATGAAGAAAACAAAGTAAAATCCTGGTAAATAGTAAATAAACAGAGTATTTTTATTATATTTATAGAATATTATCATTAATAATACATTCGTTTGGAGTTTGGACTAATTAAGAGTGGAAAAATATAAGAATGATTTCTGAAAGATCATGTGACACTGAGACTGGAGTGTAATAATATTTTTAATAATTGTAATAATATTTTTGATCAAGTAAATGCAGCCTTGGTGAGCATAACAGACTTCGTTCATATATATATATATATATATATATATATATATATATATATATATATATATATATATATATATATATATACTGCAGTTCAAATGTTTGGGAACATTAAGATTTTTAATGTTTTTAAAAGAAGTCTCATATGCTCACCAAGGCTGCATTTATTTGGTCCAAAATACAAAAAAAAGAGTTATGTTGTGAAATATTTTTACAATTTAAAATATTTGTTTTATATATTAATATACTTTAAAATATAATTTATTCCTGTGATCAAAGCTGAATTTTCAGCATTATTACTCCAGTCTTCAGTGTCACATGATCCTTCAAAAATCATTCTAATATGCTGATTTGTTATCAATGTTGGAAACAGTTGTGCTGCTTAATATTTTTTTATAACCTGTTATACTTTTTTCAGGATTCTTTGATGAATAAAAAGTTAAAACAAATAACAGCATTTATTTAAAATAGAAATATTTTGCACAAATATTCACTACTGTTTTTTTCTTTCTTTTTTTTAAAGAAAATAATACTTTTATTCAGCAAGAATGTTAAATTGATAAAAAGTGATAGTAAAGACTTATATTGTTAGAAAATAGTTCTATTTTAAATAAATGCTTTCTTTTTAACTTTTTATTCATTAATGAATCCTGAAAAAGTTTCACAGTTTAAAAAAAAAAAATATCAAGCAACACAACTATCTCCAACATTGATAATAACCAAGTATCAAATCAGCATATTAGAATGATTTCTGAAGGATCATGTGACACTGAAGACTGGAGTAATGTCTGATGAAAATGCAGCTTTGCATCAAAGAAATAAATAATATTTTAAAGTATATTAAAATAGAAAACAATTATTTTAAATTCTAATAATATTTCACAATATTACATTTTTTTTTTGTATTTTTGATCAATCAAATATATGCAGCCTTGATGAGCATAAGAGACTTCTTTCAAAAACATTAAAAATAGTAATCCAAACTTTTGACCTTCAAACTACAGCAAGACCAGTTTCATTAAGTTTTCTCTTCTATGTTCAACAGCATAAGCTAACATCCACCATGAGCTCCATCATCTCCATCAGTCAAGCTACAAGCTATCAGGGTTATTGTGAGAAAGACTACGTCCCGGTTCAGGTGTTCACCTACCACACTGTTCGACATGATTGCAATGAGGCCGAAACCAAGACCACTGGAACATACCTGGACCCCAAACCAGCACCAGCTTTCCCGACACATCTCCTCAACCAGAGCTACACCAAACCAGACCAACTCATTCCTGCGGTATATAAAGAAGACTCGCAGCCCTCATCGGCCGATCTCTTATTCGACTCACTCTTCAACTGTAAAAGGAGTCAAGTAGATTTAAGCAGCTACATCCATGTGTCCCAGAGCTACGCACCATTTGTTACAACCGAAGACGCATACAGAACTCTCGAGCTCGATGAGTGTTCGCACTTCCTGCAGGTTTCACCGGAGGACACCAGCACGTAGTTCATCACAGACTAAACAATGAGTCTTACGTGACTGGGGTTTCACAATCTCACTCTCGCCAGCCAGCCCGCCAAAACACGTGCCATCATATCAAACACCATCTTTTTGTG
This sequence comes from Chanodichthys erythropterus, assembly GCF_024489055.1. Lineage (NCBI taxonomy): Eukaryota > Metazoa > Chordata > Actinopteri > Cypriniformes > Xenocyprididae > Chanodichthys > Chanodichthys erythropterus. Next base: position 10,869,688 of record NC_090236.1, read on the forward strand.
CTTTCTGATGGACAGATATATACAGGCTTGGGAAGTAACAGGATAATTTGAACGGCATAAGGCAGGTTGGGACGTAAACCTGGATGCAATAGAATCCGATAACTAGTCTGCTCTGCAAACTGTGTCCAGTGTAGACAGCCTCAGTTAATTATAAGAGTTGCACTGGATTTACAAAAGTTTCATTGGCAGGTTCAAGAGATTGCGTCCGCTCACTGTTCTGCTCGGCACTGTGACCTAGCAGGTAACCTTTTTATCTGAGCACCTCCCGTCAGATCTTGTCTAGGTCAAGGGCTCGACTTGAGTCAGAAGTGCATTTCCACATGTGACACCTCTCACAAAACCACTCAAGAAGAAAATGTGCATAAACCACTGATACCAGTTGCCAATTTCATGGAAAATTGTGCAAAGTAGGAAAATTGCTCTCATTGCATGGAGATTTGGCCAGTATTTTCTGTTTCTAAGATAAGACAGTGCTATTTTAATGTTAACACTGTATTGCTTTTCTCTTTTTTTTATCTTATGGTTCCCTGAAAACTACAAGTATCTGCATTGTTACTTTCATATTGTGATGTTTGGTTACATTTTTAGTAAGTATTTGTAATTAGTGATTTTTAACCCTCCCATTTCTGTTGACAGTCAAGAACAAATAGTCCCAGACAGACAACATGTTCCCCTTCGTGGGACTGGTTATATCATGGACAAATCTTGGAATTATATGGACCTGTTTAACTTGAGAGGAACCAAATATTATTTTGTATTGTGTATTTCCAATGTGGTTTTAACTGTACCAATGCTGCTTACATTAAACCTGTCATCATCTCCTGCATTTTACTCTGTTCTGCCTTCCTCTGGCCTTTTGGCTGTTAGATGAGTTTATGACTGATTTGGACATCAGACAGAACTCAATTCTGATGGGTTTTGGATATCAAATAGAACTCAATTCTGATGGGTTTTGGATATCAAATAGAACTCAATTCTAACTGGTTTTGGACATCAGACAGAACTTAATTCTGACTGGTTGTGGTTATCAAACATTCACATTGCACAATTTCTATATCCTAATTATTGTTAATGTAATTCATTTTTCAGGAGCTCATTGCTTCTACGTTCAGTTAAACTGCTAACAGTGATTGTAAATTAATTGCCTAATTATTACATTATTTGCTAACTGCATTCTTTAAATAGTAATGTTGACATGCATTCTCTGTAAAGCTGCTTTGAAATGATATATATCGTGAAAAGCGCTATACAAATAAATGTGAATTGAATTGAATTATCAGACAGAACTCAATTCTGATGGGTTTTGGATATCAAATAGAACTCAATTCTAAGTGGTTTTGGACATCAGACAGAACTCAATTCTGATGGGTTTTGGATATCAGACAGAACTCAATTCTGATGGGTTTTGGATATCAGACAGAACTCAATTCTGATGGGTTTTGGATATCAGACAGAACTCAATTCTGATGGGTTTTGGACATCAGACAGAACTCAGTTCTGATGGGTTTTGGATATCAGACAGAACTCAATTCTGATGGGTTTTGGATATCAAATAGAACTCAGTTCTAAGTGGTTTTGGACATCAGACAGAACTCAATTCTGATGGGTTTTGGATATCAAATAGAACTCAATTCTAAGTGGTTTTGGACATCAGACAGAACTCAATTCTGATGGGTTTTGGATATCAGACAGAACTCAATTCTGATGGGTTTTGAATATCAGACAGAACTCAATTCTGATGGGTTTTGGATATCAAATAGAACTCAGTTCTGATGGGTTTTGGATATCAGACAGAACTCAATTCTGATGGGTTTTGGATATCAAATAGAACTCAGTTCTGATGGGTTTTGGATATCAGACAGAACTCAATTCTGATGGGTTTTGGATATCAGACAGAACTGAATTCTGATGGGTTTTGGATATCAGACAGAACTCAATTCTGATGGGTTTTGGATATCAAATAGAACTCAGTTCTAAGTGGTTTTGGACATCAGACAGAACTCAATTCTGATGGGTTTTGGATATCAGACAAAACTCAATTCTGATGGGTTTTGGATATCAGACAGAACTCAATTCTGATGGGTTTTGGATATCAGACAGAACTCAATTCTGATGGGTTTTGGACATCAGACAGAACTCAATTCTGATGGGTTTTGGATATCAGACAGAACTCAATTCTGATGGGTTTTGGATATCAGACAGAACTCAATTCTGATGGGTTTTGGACATCAGACAACTCAGTTCTGATGGGTTTTGGATATCAGACAGAACTCAATTCTGATGGGTTTTGGATATCAAATAGAACTCAGTTCTAAGTGGTTTTGGACATCAGACAGAACTCAATTCTGATGGGTTTTGGATATCAAATAGAACTCAATTCTAAGTGGTTTTGGACATCAGACAGAACTCAATTCTGATGGGTTTTGGATATCAGACAGAACTCAATTCTGATGGGTTTTGGATATCAGACAGAACTCAATTCTGATGGGTTTTGGACATCAGACAGAACTCAGTTCTGATGGGTTTTGGATATCAGACAGAACTCAATTCTGATGGGTTTTGGATATCAGACAGAACTCAATTCTAATGGGTTTTGGATATCAGACAGAACTCACTTCTGACGGGTTTTGGATATCAGACAAAACTCAATTCTGATGGGTTTTGGATATCAAATAGAACTCAGTTCTAAGTGGTTTTGGACATCAGACAGAACTCAATTCTGATGGGTTTTGGATATCAGACAGAACTCAATTCTGATGGGTTTTGGATATCAGACAGAACTCAATTCTGATGGGTTTTGGATATCAGACAGAACTCAATTCTGATGGGTTTTGGACATCAGACAGAACTCAATGTTACTGTTTTTGGATATCAGACAGAATTCAATCTTAACCAGTTTTGGTTATCAGACAGAACTCAGTTCTGATGGGTTTTGGATATCAAATATAACTCAGTTCTAACTGGTTTTGGATATCAGACAGAACTCAATTCTAACAGGTTTTGATTATCAGATGGAACTCAGTTCTTACTGGTTTTGGTTATTAGACAGAATTAAATTTTAACTGGTTTTGGATATCAAATAGAACTCAGTTCTAACTGGTTTTGGTTATCAGACAGAACTCAGTTCTAACTGGTTTTGGATATCAGACAGAACTCAATTCTAATGGGTTTTGGTTATCAGACAGAACTCAATTCTGATGGGTTTTGGATATCAAATAGAACTCAGTTCTAAGTGGTTTTGGACATCAGACAGAACTCAATTCTGATGGGTTTTGGATATCAGACAGAACTCAATTCTGATGGGTTTTGGATATCAGACAGAACTCAATTCTGATGGGTTTTGGATATCAAATAGAACTCAGTTCTAAGTGGTTTTGGACATCAGACAGAACTCAATTCTGATGGGTTTTGGATATCAAATAGAACTCAATTCTAAGTGGTTTTGGACATCAGACAGAACTGAATTCTGATGGGTTTTGGATATCAGACAGAACTCAATTCTGATGGGTTTTGGATATCAGACAGAACTCAATTCTGATGGGTTTTGGATATCAGACAGAACTCAATTCTGATGGGTTTTGGATATCAGCCAGAACTCAACTCTGATGGGTTTTGGACATCAGACAGAACTCAATTCTGATGGGTTTTGGATATCAGACAGAACTGAATTCTGATGGGTTTTGGATATCAAATAGAACTCAGTTCTAAGTGGTTTTGGACATCAGACAGAACGCAATGTTACTGTTTTTGGATATCAGACAGAATTCAATTCTGATGGGTTTTGGATATCAGACAGAACTCAATTCTGATGGGTTTTGGTTATCAGACAGAATTCAATTCTGATGGGTTTTGGATATCAGACAGAACTCAATTCTGATGGGTTTTGGATATCAGACAGAACTCAATTCTGATGGGTTTTGGTTATCAGACAGAATTCAATTCTGATGGGTTTTGGATATCAGACAGAACTCAATTCTGATGGGTTTTGGATATCAGACAGAACTCAATTCTGATGGGTTTTGGATATCAGACAGAACTCAATTCTGATGGGTTTTGGACATCAGACAGAACTCAATGTTACTGTTTTTGGATATCAGACAGAATTCAATCTTAACCAGTTTTGGTTATCAGACAGAACTCAATTCTGATGGGTTTTGGATATCAAATATAACTCAGTTCTAACTGGTTTTGGATATCAGACAGAACTCAATTCTAACAGGTTTTGATTATCAGATGGAACTCAGTTCTTACTGGTTTTGGTTATTAGACAGAATTAAATTTTAACTGGTTTTGGATATCAAATAGAACTCAGTTCTAACTGGTTTTGGTTATCAGACAGAACTCAGTTCTAACTGGTTTTGGATATCAGACAGAACTCAATTCTAATGGGTTTTGGTTATCAGACAGAACTCAATTCTGATGGGTTTTGGATATCAAATAGAACTCAGTTCTAAGTGGTTTTGGACATCAGACAGAACTCAACTCTGATGGGATTTGGATATCAAATAGAACTCAATTCTGATGGGTTTTGGATATCAAACAGAACTCAATTCTGATGGGTTTTGGACATCAGACAGAACTCAGTTCTGATGGGTTTTGGATATCAGACAGAACTCAATTCTGATGGGATTTGGATATCAAATAGAACTCAATTCTGATGGGTTTTGGATATCAAACAGAACTCAATTCTGATGGGTTTTGGACATCAGACAGAACTCAGTTCTGATGGGTTTTGGATATCAGACAGAACTCAATTCTGATGGGTTTTGGATATCAGACAGAACTCAATTCTAATGGGTTTTGGTTATCAGACGGAATTCAATTCAATATCAGACGGAACCCAATCTTAACCGGTTTTGGATAACAGGCAGAACTCATTTCTAACTGGTTTTGGGTATTTGTTAGGTACATCTTGCTATTACTGGGTTGGACTCCCTTTTGCCTTAGTTCTTTGTGGCATAGATTCAACAAAGTGCTGGAAACATTCCCCAGAGATTTTGTTCCATATTGTCATGACATCATCACACAGTTTCTGTAGATTTGTCAGCTGCAGATCCATGAAGCTAATCTCCTGTTCCACCACATCTCAAAGCTGCTCTACTAGATTGAGATCTGGTGACTGTGGAGGCCATGTGAGTATAGTGAACTCATGTTCAAGAAACCAGTTTGCGAAGATTTGAGCTTTGTGACATCAGAAGATGGGTACACAGTGGTCATAAAGGGATGGGCATGATCAGCAACAATACTCAGGTAGACTGTAGCATTTAAATGATGTTCAGTTGATACTAAAGGGGCCCAAAGTGTGCCAAGAAAATATCCTCCACAACATTACACCACCAGTCCCAGACTGAACCGTTGATACAGTTTCACTACAGTATGTCTACATGCCTAAATGCACTAGTTGCTGCCATGTGATTGGCTGATTAGATAGATATCAAGTGTACCTAATAAAGTGTCCCGTATTGTTTCATTTACAAATTAATAGATTTGAGCAATCCCATTGTAAAACAATGTTAATATTTGTGAGCTGTATCTGAAGATAAACCAGACTACGGAAGAGGAAAAGACAACGAGAGGGTCGCTAGGCGAGCTTCGGGAATATTTTGTTGGGAATGTTGTGGCTTTAGGCCAGAGTTCACCACCGCTGGTCCATCTTTCCTGTGACTGGAATTCCCAACAAAATCCCTCTTTGTTTGGACAGACACAGGCCAGGGCAGTGTCACACATACATCCGGCTCCACAGAGCTGATCTTCGGCGACAGGAGCACAGATCGGCAGCGTGCCAGAGCTGGTGCAGCAATATTTATTGTGGATGAAATGTGCTATTGTTGACAATAGATGGATATTCACACTGACCTGCCAGAACCATGCTAACATGCTCCTTGCATTCCACCATTCCTTTGGGAATTTGTCAGCCTAATGTGGCTCAAAAAAGAATGGATTAATGCTTAGCACACTATTTGTCATTCCTGTAGTAATGTTGAGAAACTCAAGGCTCTGTATATTCCCATAAAATACATGTTATTGTTATTTGACTAATCAAGTGAACAGAAAATCACCTTGTGTTATTGTTATCTCAAGTCACGAAGGTTAATATTTGAAAGTAAACGCTATATCTTACTTGGTTTGAGGAAATATGTGCATATACATAGACTATACATGTGCTAAATGTGTTGAGTGCTTGAAAATGCCAGCATACACTGGACTTTGGTTATATTTATTGATATTTCTTGGGTGTGGTGATTGATCATAGGGAGATTTCCTTTGCACTTTGACTGCTCTGCAGTGGAGATCTTTAGTGTATGGAGAAATGAAGATGTAAAAAGCACATGTTAGCTTTCTGTCTCTACACATTTTGTTAACTTTGGGTATTTTTGTGTTTAACTTCCCTAATGTCATCAGAGCAACAGCACAACCTGACAAAACATCCTTGGGACAAAGGAAGATGGTTCATAAAAGGGCGTAGTGATTATCAGGGTTCATTTACTTATTTTAAGAACTAAAATAAGTGGGATATATAAACAAGTATGTGTGTGTGTATGTTGTATTGTGAGTCAAGTTTGCACATTTTTTCCTGTTTATTATACTAAACCCCTGGGTTTTTTTTTAATGTACAAGCACAGTCTTGCAAAGTATACTTAATTTAACTCGTACACATACACAGGCATTCGACGCATGTGTGGTTTTGAGCAATCTCTCGCCATTATTATTAACAGCCAAAATATTTTTTCATGGCAGAGGTACTTTCTAACCTCTTCGCACAATCTCTCGTCTATGTAGACCTCCATTGTCGCTGTAGCTTGCATGCGTTCTACCCTGCGTTCCATTCAGAAGGGCTCGCCCCTTTGCCCTAATCCCTTCAAAGGGTTTACCCTCTGGAGTGAGAGCTTCAAAGGGATGAAGGGTGCAGGGGTCAAAAAAACTATTTTTTTGGAAAGCACTTCTGCGTCATCTTAAGGAGACAATCAAGGAGCACATTTTATACGCTGGTTGACCCCCCAAAAAACACGCTCTAAACGATGAGTAGATTGTGCAAGCTGCGCCTTTTGTTTAATGTTAGTTTATTTATTTATTCATTCATTTATTTTTGGTTTATCGCACCATATTGTATATTGTGTCTATGTATTTGAAACTTTTGAATGGACTGATATAGGGAGCTGCAAAATATTTTTGTTGAAATACAATGTCATTTTGACCACAACAATGAACCAAATCTAACTCATATAAATATTACAGTAGTATAGAAAAATACAATACATACATTTATAGGTAAAATAAAACTGTACTCATACTGTGATGCCAAACAAATTCCCTGTGCAAAGGCCCGAAGTGTCCATCAGCTGTACCCTTCAAAATCCTTCATTCTGAAGGGCCCTTTGAAGTGGCCGGTTTTGATCACTTCAGTTTGGAATGACCCTTTAAAATGGTGGCCATGATTGTTTTCACTCCAAAGTGCCCTTCGGAGGTTGATATATCCCGTTTGGAATGCACTGTGGCCCAGTCTCTTCTGTTTATGCAGTTTTTCTTTGACTACCTTGTGATTCGACGCCCCCAGGGCATGGTTGCCACCTTATGGATAAACAAATTACTGCAAAAAAAATTTAAATGCGCATGTGTGACCTGCGCATATAAGTACGTGTGTACTCTACTATGATGAAATTGGCCCTGTCCCAAATTCCACAAGACCGTATAGGGTGTCCCATTCGTCATTTAAGCTTAAAGAAGGGTGCTCTTGAGCGCCCCCTTTGTGGCTGCTATGCGCCCTCGATGCGCACTTCTGCTGAGCCCACAAGACTGTGAGCTACGCAAAGGACTTTACCCAGCAGTCAAAGCGGTATTATGTTGTTTAAGTGCTTAGGGGTTTAGGGTGCCATTTGGGACAGGGCCATTCACGTCTTGCGAGTTGCTGTGAAAGGCATCCATATGATGGTACATGAAATATATCTGGGTTACATATTTAAAATGTAACTAACTGTAAACTCTAAACTGTAAATCACAAACTTCACCCAAATTATGTTATTATTAGATTGGATACTGTTAAGTCAATTAATGAATTTTATATAAGACCATACTGTAGTTTTTGTAGTTTTATTCTTTAATTTCTATGTGTGTGTGTGTGTGTGTGTGTGTGTGTGTGTGTGACCCTAACAGCATAGATGGCACGAAGGTCTTAAAACGCTTGAACACCTGTAACTGCTGCTAGCAGCTATTATAAGTGTTCAATTATTTTTATTATTAATATATATTTAATTTTATTCTATTTTATAAAATATATTGATAAAAAAACAATATTTTACATATCACTTAAAATAATTAAGTAAATAATTTTCTTGAAATAATGAAATATTATCATATATTTGTGTGTTTGTACTAGTCTGAACGAGTAAATCTGTTATATTTCACTTCCAGTGTGTGTGTGTGTGTGTGTGTGTGTGTGTGTGTGAAAGAGAGAGAACAGATTGACGTCAGCAGTGGGCGTGTACCTGGGCGAGTAAAGTCAGTTCAACAGTTTGCGGTACAGTCCTCACTTTTCAAGCGTCTTGATCACTCGCTTGAAACTCGCGTCCGTGAAATTACTCAGCGGGAGCGAGGACGCGTTACATCATCGGCTCACCTTTAACGCAGGTGACACAGGACACCCGGAAGAACACGGGCATTGACTATCACGCGAGTCGCTTCAGTTTCCATAAAGCCCAGAAGAGCTGAATAGATCACAGTCATGTCAGATCTGAGGAAGAACAAGTTGTTCATTGTGCTGATGGATGTTGTGTGTGTGCTCGTGGGTAAGTCTGATCTTTTATTACATGTGCATCTCTGTCTAACATGATCTCAGAGCAGATGGTTGTGAAATCCAGAGCCTGAGTTTACTGAAGTTCACCTGCCACCTTGAACTCCTGTTTCTTCCCATAGGATACAAGCACGTCTCACACAACACATTATATCTGGGTCTGTGACTGTGGCAATGGTGTCTGACATGATAAAAAATATTTTTTTTAAATGTATGTGCCCAGTTCTTATGTTTATTGTTTTTTATGTTAATTATTTGCATTTACATACATATACTATACACATACATATATATGTATGTGTATATATGTATGTGTATATAAAATATATATATATATATATATATATATAGTATATAGTATATAATATATATAGTATATAGTATATAATATATATAGTATATAATATATATAGTTGACCTGAAAGAAAAAGGGGGGAAAAAATCCTTTTCATGGAAAGGTCAAAAATATAGAATGACTTTGTTTTCAGGAATTTAAAACATATTCATCATAGAAGAGATGTAAATTATTATTATTATATATATTTTTTTGTATGATTCACATTTTTAATGGATTTTTAATTGCATTTTAAATGCATAGTTTTAATCTGGACAAAACAAATAAGTGTCATGTCTTTGACTAATACATTTTTTAATGATATTCTGACTTTATCTTTCTAATTTACCTTTATTTAAGTGCCTAGATTATATGGGGTAAATGTTGAGCAATATAAAACCTGAAGTGTTACATTTATTTGTCTGTTGTTTATCATAAGTGATAATTATGTATTTCATGCAACTTAAAGAGAAATTACAAGAACATACCAAGATGTTACCAAAATACTTTAAGATTGGAGGGACATAATACGTTGATAATATGTTCTTTTCTAATTTAATACTAACATTTTCATTACAAATTAAATTGACATGAACAAAGGGTCTCCAGGATGATTTGAGATGTTCAAAGAGCATCAATGGAAGAACATCTGACCATCCCTTCAAAGAGTCACATGATCACTAGTTTGCATTTGATTAGTAAATAGAGCAGAGTCATTAATTAGACATCAAAACGTGATCGTTGTCAGATTTGTTGACCGCATCAATCCATAGTTTTACTGTCTGATAGAAATCATTTATAAATCATTGCACCATGGTACTTACTGTAACTTCAGCGCTTGTTCACACATGCAGTGCTTTATGAATCAATCTTATGTTACAAAAGGACTGACACTCTTTATTTCCATAAATATTAGTTCAGATGTAGTAATCATTATAACTGTAGGAGATGTTCCCTTGACATTTCTGCTTTATATATGGTTTCTGTGCTGCTGCAAGATGTTTCTTGTCCAGATTCTACTTTGTATTTCAACACTGACTATTATTTGAGGCCCCACATAATAACACCTGTAATGTTAGACTGGTGAAATGAAGCATTATCTGATGCGCTCCTCTACTGAAGCATATATCATCCATCACAGTAACAATGCTGACCTTTTTAGGAGTGTCTCTCTCTATGCATAATTATAGTTGAAGTGAACAATGCCTTCTAGAGTTTTACTGCAGCTCATATATGCTTCAGTTCATCTGTGTGGTCTAAGACCTGTCCTAATGACTCAGCATAGAGTGAATAACATTTATAAATCAGCTTCACTGAGTGTGAGTCAGATTTACATCCAAGAAGTGTTCATTAACTGCTGCTGACTCGGCAAACTCTCTCACAGATGAGGACTGATGAGTCTCAAAATCATTACACCACTGCCAGGATTAGTGTATTGGGATCTGTTTTCATTTAAAGCAATAGTTCACACAAAATTACAATTCTGTCATCATTTATGTCCAAAAAAGAACTATACAAGCACTGATAGGTTTGACTATGACGGAGGGGAAGATTTTCAAGGAGTAACAGTTTATTACTCTCAAAAAGCTATCAAATTGCTTCAAAAGGCTTGGAATATAGTGTTTAAATTGTATGAACTACTTTTATTGAGTGTAACAGTACCACTTTATCACTTTTTTTTTTTTTGCCTTGGTTCTAGAAGTATTTTTTTCCATAAGAATTTTTGGTTAAAGGGTTAGTTCACCCAAAAATGAAAATTCTGTCATTTATTACCCTCATGACGTTCCAAAATAAGACCTTCGTCATCTTCAGAACACAAATTAAGATATTTTAGTTAAAATCCGATGGCTCAGTGAGGCCTTCATAGGAAGCAATGTAATTTCCTCTTTCAAGATCCATAAAGGTACTAAAAACATATTTAAATCAGTTCATGTGAGTACAGTGGTTCAATATTAATATTATAAAGCGACAATAATATTTTTGGAGCGTCAAAAATAACAAAATAACGACTTATTTAGTGATGGCCGATTTCAAAACACTGCTTCAGGAAGCATCAGAGCATAATGAATCAGTGTGTCGAATCATGATTCAGATCGCGTTTCAAACTGCCAACGGCTGAAATCACGTGACTTTGGCGCTCCGAACAGCAGATTCGACACACTGATTCATTGTGCTTCAATGCTTCCTGAAGCAGTGTTTTGAAATCGGCCATCACTAAATAAGTCGTTATTTTGTTATTTTGGGCGGTCCAAAAATATTCTCATCGTTTTATAATATTAATATTGAACCACTGTACTCACATGAACTGATTTAAATATATTTTTAGTACCTTTATGGATCTTGAGAGAGGAAGTGACATTGCTTCCTATGGAGGCCTCACGGAGCCATCGGATTTCAAGTAAAATATCTTAATTTGTGTTCCGAAGATGAACGAAGGTCCTAAGGGTGTGGAACGACATGAGGGTGAGTAATAAATGACATTATTTTCATTTTTGGGTGAACTAACCCTTTAAAGGGGACCTATAATGCCACTTTCACAAGATGTAATATAAGTCTCTGGTGTCCCCAGAATGTGTCTGTGAAGTTTCAGCTCAAAATCCCCCACAGATCATTTATTATAGCCTGTCAAATTTGCCCCTATTTGGGTGTGAGCAAAAACACAGTTTTTGTGTGTGTCCCTTTAAATGCAAATGAGCTGCTGCTCCCGGCCCCCTTTCCAGAAGAGGGCGGAGCTTTAACAGCTCTTGCTTCGGTTGCTCAACAACAACAAAGCTGGAGAATCTCACGCAGACAAAATGAGGATTGTCAGTAACGGTGTTCAGCCTTACATTGTTCAAACCGGAGTCGACACTGATGGAGAAACTCAGAAAGAAGTTACAACTTTTAGAATGAAACTGGACGTTTCTGAATGGTTAGTGGATAAATTTATGTAGTTGCTGTGGAGTTGATTCAACTCATCCACTAGCATGTGCCGTCATGTTCATCTTTTGTGCAAATCCAGCGTTGAATTTACCCTCGTTTGTTAAGCAGTTTGGCGTAAAATGATGACATGACAACAACACTCTACTACAACAACTCTTCCTCTTCTCTAAAGCAGCCCAACATGGCCTCATCCCCTTTGTTGTGTGTTCTCTCAAGGGCGGGGTTTATGTAAATTTGGGGGTTTGTGATGTCACCAACCTGGGAAGAAGCTTGTTGTAGTCCTTAAAAAAGTGATTTGGGATTTTTACTTCTGAAACTCAACTGTTGCTGTTTTGGTCTCTCTTTTTTGTTGTTATTTCAATAAACAAAACATTTTGGGTTAACTCCTACTTTAAAAAAAAACTGTAAACAAGGCCAATTTCTTCTCTAGACCGCAGAGACTGACCATCTGAATGATATTTCCTGTCAGTGTGGGCGTGGCCTACAGGTGAGCCCACCTGTGCAATTCAGTGGGAAGATGATAGTGTGCACTGACAGGAAAGACAAACTCAAACAAAGTGGGCCAAAATAATGAATTCTATGCTTGTGTTTGTCTACACATTCTTGCTGCACAGTTTGCATCTGTAAATGTGCTGCGTGTCAAGGCTTGCTGTAGAGTCAGGTCTGTGCAAGTCACACGCTATTCTCTGCTGTGAACACCGGATAGGGATTGCTCTCAAATCATCCCCTTTAAATGTCTGTCCAGACGAAAGCAAATATTTGTGCATGT